>NC_053402.1:19914555-20214555 GCF_016859285.1 Xiphias gladius | reverse complement strand
TTTTTCCCTCTTATTACACCCCCCCCCCGCTGCTTACACTTTATTCTCCAAATAAGGATTTAATATCATTGGAAATTATTCATGCTTTTCATTTTTTTCAGACTGCTGGTCAGACAAAGTAGGACACTTGCAGCCATCATATTTATTAATTATCACTCTGTGATGAAAATAATCATCATTTCGAGCCCTAACATGATGATTTCACGTGATATGGCAAAAAACGTTTAATTTCAAATATAGTATAAAATATATCAAATACATTTATAAATTTATCAAGGTAAGGTTGATTAACTTGATTGAACAGTAAATGGGGGCAACTAACGATTGTATTCGTTATCAGTTTATGGATTTTTTCAATTAACCTATTAGTGGTTTAGTCAATAAAATGTCAGAAAAAAAATCCATCAAAGTTTACTCAGAGCCCAAAGTGACATTTTCAAATAGCTTGCTTTGCCTGATCAACAGTTCAAAACCGCCCAAAAATTCACTTTATACTGAGGTTACACAGAAAAGAGCGGTAGATTCTCCTATTTGAGGAGCTGGAACTGGCAAACGTTTGGCATTTTTGCTTGATAAATGAGCTAAAATGGTTAATCAGTTATCAAAATAGTCGCTGATTATTTTCGTGTTGACAGACCAAAGGATTAATCAACTAACTTGTTTCAGCCCTGTGCTAAGTACACTTATGGTTGAGTTACAAGCAAGTAGGACATTTTAAAACTGAAGCTGGAGTACGGCCGCATAGCCGTTACTTTGGCACTGTGAATACGTGCGTGTTGCCCGACTATCCAATGCTGCCGCAGCACTACCGTGGCATGGCATGAATCATGGTGGTCAGGACTCAGATCTGCTGTGGCGTCACGGCGGCACGTGCGGCCGACAGAGCTGGAAACATGCTGCCTGCCTTGCGAAGGGTCAGGGCCGACTGCGGGGCTCGTTTTCCCGAGGAGTCATCCTGAGTCACAGAGAGCTCGACCCAAACCCCCTCCCCTTGCTCATCGTTGCCTAATAATTGGAGTCTCCCTTAAAATATCAGGCGTTTGGGACACAAAGCAGGCTCGGCTGTACTCTATAAATGCCCACTTCAGACTACAATCATCTAGCATATAACAGATCCATCAATAACACAACAAATGAAGCTCAAAATCTTTTAGCTCACAATGTGAAGCTAATAATTTTCTACATTTAATTAGAGTTTAATTACAATGCAGTTTTAATCTCCACAATTACCTAAAGACACACCGATACGTGTCAGGAGCCTCACTACTTATTTTCATACCAACGCTACCGAAAAAACTTCACTTTATTATTCAATCTTCTAGATGAAACTGTTCTCCCAGATAATTAACTTTGCTCATTCGAGAAAATAGTTCCGCCACATCAGCCAATTCCATTAATTACATCCACACCGTACTTTCAAATGGCCTCATCGGTACGGCTAAATAAAAAAATTTTAAAAAATTCTCCCTTTAAATATGGAACAAATGTACACATGCGGGGAGCAAAAGCAAACGCGCAATGATGCAGTTTTTGCGTGTAAACGGCTGCGTCCGACCTCTAACTAGTCTAATCACTCGGCAATTACAAAGAGCGCAAAGCACCTTCCCCGTGCTCTTGCCTTAACGGCGTTTACAGGATCTGGCAACCAGACAAGGCAGAGCAGAGTACACAGTGACAAGCAGAGGGAATCCAGACTAGTTGGCAGGCACAAAGACAGTTTTCCCTCCGCGTGCTGCACTCGGAGGATTAAGGCTGGCAGTGCGGCCACGTCTGCTAAGCAAGATATAGACATAATACCTTGATATTTCATGTTTGCACGAAGCCAGTTAGGGAAAGGCTGCGGCGGCAACGTATCTCCCATCATCTCCACAAACTTCATCCAAAACCCCAGTCACTCATACACGCTTCTTATGTTGCCAATATCGTAACGTGTCGACAGTTTCTGCCGCTCCTCGTATACAAGTGGGTGGGATTTTTCATGCAGTGGCTAAAAGCATAGAATTTACCTCTTACTGTACCGCTTACTCCACATCACACATTCTGAAGGGGAAGAATTGGGAAAAACAGGAAGTGAATTACTCCATTTATTCAAAAATAGCTGCCTATAAAGCATGTAATTGACTTAAAACAAACCCCACAGACATTTCAGTTTACAATTATAATTGTATGTGCCTGATTTAATTGCAAGTGATTAACATAAAACACATTTAAATAACAGCATAAAGGTAGAGAATTTGGTGTGCGTAATATTCTAGTGATGTTTGGAGATTAGAGGAGTTTTTTTTTTGGTGGAAATGAGTCAATTTAGGGATTCAAAGCTACCACGTATGACTGCTGCATTTACTGCATTATGTGCATCTGTCAGTGAATGGCGGCGCTTTCATGCTGGTGTTATCTTGGCTAGTGTGGGACACACACCACACACCACACATAGTTTGGGCGTGACGTTAAACATGAAACAATTTGCTGCTTTTCTGTGCTGGTGTGTAGACAAAAATCACTGGCGTAGGTATTTCCTGTTCCGTGTAGCTAAATGTAAGGGTAAACCGTGACGCTGTATTCATTGCGGTCTTGAAAAGTCAGTGAAAGGCGGCACGAAAACCTACTGCGTCCTCCATTTAATATGCCATCATTGATTACTACCCCCAGGAGTATTATTCCGGCTTTTAACTGTAGATTGAAAGAGAGACTGAATAATAAATTGTACAATATATGCCAATATTGATTTTCCATGTATCATAAGACATTAAGAATTCAATAGTATAGCATTTGAGTCTATCTAAGTGCTTTGCATTAGTGGAATGCTACTAAATACATTTACTCAAGTGCTGTAATTAAATTTGAGTTATTTGTACTAGACTGTATTTTATACTTGTATTTTCATGTGGTTCTACTCAATACTGCACTGCCATTTAAGGACACTTTCTACGCCACCACATTTGTTTAGATCTAGATTGTACATGTTAAAACACACGATGTATTTATAAAATGTGGAGCACTAACAGATTAAACTGCCCAGCGGTGTATAAAATGATTCAAATTGGCTCCACCTTGACCGTCTACGACAGTAAATTGCTGGTTACGCATTAACAGATCAGTAAGAATAATCCAATAACAAAACATATGGCAGTAAAACAAACCCTAGGGCCAGTCTTCTGAATTAGGAGTCGTTTTTTTTTTTTGTTTGTTTTTAAATTACATTTGAGGGATATTTTCAACGCAGGACTTTTACTTGTAATGGAGTATTTTTTATAAAGCAGTATTGCTACTTTTACTTAAAGGATCTGAATACTTCCTCCACCACTGGTGATTTGTGTTATTTCCACTTTCCAGTCATCTCTGTAGTATGTAAAATTGTTCAGTACGTGCTCTAAATTTCGTACTTCAATCATGCAATTTGGAAATCAAGCCGTGCAGTAGTTGATAGCCAGCTTTGTCAGAGCTTCTATCCCCTACTCGCCATTTTTGGGGCCTTCTTCTTGGATGGACTCCTCTTGGATCCCTGAAGAGCACAGCTACAACATTTTCTGTTTTATTTATCATGCTATAAATTAACTTACCAGGCCAGGTAATTGGCCATGTAACATTTCTCTTACTTTTCGCATCTTGTGGTCATTTAATAAACAGCCACGCATAATTTATCACTTATATCTGCATAAGTCGTGAGTTTTTTTGGTTGCCGTGTCTCCAACAGTGTAGAAATACAGAAAATGCAGTACATTTTAAAGGAAAAGAGGACAGGAGCACTGTAGTCATGATCCTAACTGCAGTGATGAGGCATTTCCCTGCTGCCACACAGAATCTGCTCCTCATCTCTCTCTCCGTGCTCGAGTGCACAGGGGTCGACTTACCGTCCTCCTATATTGCTACAAAATTCTCCTCCAGCCCACAGGGAGTGAAATAATGGTCTTTGGGGGGGGGGGGGGTGCAGCGGTAACGGGCAGCAGAGATGGACTGCCTCCGCAGAAGCAGTTGCACATACAGAAAATGTTCATTAAATCTACAGTATGCAATGCTGTGAAATGCCAAAACCGCACTAACTGGATGGAAATATGGAAGGAGTGGGTGACAAATGGAGGTAGATATGCTTCTACTGGCAGCTCACCAAGGAATAAAATCTGAAGACATACATACCATCCATACGTTACGTTGGAAGGCAGGCATCACTCACCAGCACTAAGCTCATTCAATGGGCAATATCTCAAATCCGTCACAATGACTTTACATATAGCGAGGATTTTCCAAGGCACAGGGGGAGAAACTCATTATGGTGCCTCACATTTGAGCCATTGCCGGTGTGGTGTTGACAAATGCTCCACACGGAAAACCAGTGTGGCATATTTCAAAGGCATCCAGCACAATGAAACGGTTTCTCATCACGGTGAATAATGCCGGGTGCCGGCTGCTCCCCGGGTTAACTGCTCTGAGTGGTGGGAGCGTTCCTTTTGATATGTTGACTTCAGAAAGGATGAGATTATCGCTGAATTGGGGAATACGTGGGTAGAGGCGCTGTCAAAGCAATAGTCAGCACATTCTGTTGTAAGAGAGGTAAAAGGCTTTTAGAGCTAGAGCACTATGGGTAAAGGCACCAGCACCATCATGGATAAATAGGATCCCGAGGTTGTTTTTATATGCAGATTTCAACACATATTAATATTATTTTAAGATTGTTTGGTCAATTATTTATACCTCAAACGTTAAACATTAGAAATATAGTATTGTTATATTCTTTAGGGAAGTAATAATGATTTTTTTTAATGCAATTAACCTGTAAGAAGTACTGCTGCAATCATCACCTTTCTCATCCTAATTTAAATCATTCCAATTTGATCCTGATTTAATAATCCGATAATGTGAATGATGTTGCAGCACTGTTCAATACAAATCAGTCCACCCCACTAAAAACCCCAAAAACTAGAAAAATGCGTTGTAGGCAAAGCCTTGCAGCCCTTGTGAAATACATTCATTATTAATGAATCTCATGAGTTTACCAATAAAGTCATTATAAAGTCTGTGCCTCCTTCCAGCGATTTCAACGGCTCCTGCAGGATTGAACCAAACCCTGAGGAGATTCCCTGCACCGCCCATCTACACCATGCCCCTGCTGAAATGATTTGAGAACAAAAGATTGGGAGACACTGTGGTTCGGTATCAAAACTTCATTAGCACGGCCGAAATTGCATTTGAGACGAAGCTGATGGGCATGATCGTGGACTCCAAATTAGCAGTTTATGTCAATTAAAAGCGCCGGTCGTCGCTGGTTCCCGGAAAGCACTTTTGTTTGGGGAAGTTGATCTCTTGTTGCTCACGGCTCGGCCTTAATCGAGGCGCCATACATGGGAAAATCGGGGGGAAATCCAGTGCAAGATTAAAAAGCAAAAAGGAGGCACGGAGATGCAAACGTCGTCTGTGCGTTACGGTGCCAAATGGTGCCAAATGGTGCGTCCGTGACCCCCCCGACATTCACTCACACCGGGGCTTCCATTGGGTTAGAAATTAGCCACATTAGGAGCAAAGATGGAAATGGATACCATTACAGCAGTGGGAATCAATAGAGGAATTCTTACCGCTATGCGAGTCTGTGAAGATGCTTTAAGATATAAGATGATCCTTCTTTTTTTTTTTTTTTTTTTGGACGGGAAGGTCGTTTTGGACTTGGTGAGGTCCAAACTTGAATCCCGCAGTTGATTATCTGCTCCACTTCTCGGGAGGAACCAGCAGGGTGTTTGACTGATGTGTTTTCACTCTATCTCATAGCATCCCTACGAGATGTGTGAGCAGTCTTTGTCCATATCAGCCGCACTATCCTGCCTTCGGTCGAGGAACGTCGATTTAACTATGTGGTCTGCTGCGTAAAACCGGTGCCAAAATTCCCGCGGGCCCACTCCGTCGCAGCGATGCGAGACAATAGTCTGGTCATTTTGGCACGGACTGAACCTACTCCGCTGGCAAGGACAGTTACGTGGGCTGATTAAAACCAGATCCCGAGAGCTAGTTCGTTGACGGACCCCAGAATTTGGTAGTAAATATGTCAGTCGCTCACGTGTGCCAGTTGGCTCCGGTTTTGTCTTTCGGGTCCTTCATCGCGTTCCTCTTCGCAAAGAGCCAGTGGACAGCGGAGTTGCCGATCTGTTGAACACCGGAGGTCCACCTACATTCAGCGGTGCCTTTGTCTCGTATTTATCTGGACCGGGGGGAGGTGGGGGGGGTTCCGCGACGTGCCGCGAACGACCTGACACTGGCTGAACGGGGGGTCTCGCTGAGTGACAGCTGGATTTCCTGACCGAGAGAGCCTGGCGACCCGTCTTTGCAGGGGAGCAGCAGAGCAGGATGTTGCGCATACGCGTCTTTGACAGTGCGCGCACCCGACAGGTCACACATCTCGGGTCCATAAACATGTGGCTAAAAGGAAAGGGGCAATTGAACCAATGTTAAACAGCGGCGTCACTTTTGTGTTTGTGGTTCAGAACACGGAGTCTTTCAGAAATGACGATTAGCCATTTTCTCGGTGTATTCCCGGTGAAGCCTGTTGTGTCGGCGTTATAATTTTATAACAACAGTCCCATTACGTTTGCGTTACCTGCTACGGTGTCATTTTAATATCGTGATCATATATTGTATAGATTTGTACAGAATTAATTCAAATGTAGGATAACGATGGCTTCCTTTGTTTGGGATCTGGGGAATTAACTGCATTACGTTTTACCCTCAATTTAAAAAAAAAATGCTGAGCTGGTTCATATCAGAATATTAAATCCTTGATATTGTAATTTAGTTCATAGAAAAAAAGCCCGTCTTTAGGCTTTTTTATACTAAGCAGGTTCAGGCAAAGCAAGGTCATTTTATTTCTATGGCAGCTTTTGAATACAGAAGCAATTTAAGGTGCTCTATGCAAGGCATAAAGTAAAATGGGACAAACAAACTCAATTTAAAAAAATTAAAATGAAATTAAATGGAAAAAATACTGACGGATAAAGTACTGAGAGTTATAACTGAGAAGTCTGTTCTCTGAGCAGGATCAGCTTTGTTCTGGTTTGGTCTGGTCTAGTTTGGTTTGTGGAGGCCCCCCAAAGATGCATCATTAGGTCTTCAGCTGTTCTTGTGGAGCCCACAAAGCCTGAATAAAGCGCAGATTTGATTAGTTTAGCCTGTTGGTTGGAAAGTGAAGTGACACGGTTTGTTGACCCATGACGGGAACGACAGATTTCACCACCAGGCCGCAGACCATATTCCGAGGAAACGAGTGAACTCCACAGGATCCTTCAGCGGGGGACGCCTGTGATTCCACGCGGTCAGACGAGCCTCCCACTCAGAAATCACTGGGAATGATCAGAATTATTCAAAAGGCGTTTTACCGTTATAGCAGGCTCGCTGTGTGAGGGGCCCCTCTGCGGCCCCCTCTCGGGCTCCCGTGCATGAGCAGCCTCCATCAGTCCGGGAGCTAGACTCTGGGATGGGATGGACTGACCTCCGGATCCTCTGGTCCTCTCTGGGATTGGAGAATGATTCAGTATTGTTGGTCCTTCGGGTGCCCCAGGGCGCGGGAGTCGCATAGTCATGTGGTTGCGGGCTTTTTTTTTATGTGTGTGTGTCTGCTCACGGCCCCGACCTCGCAGACCTCAAATTGTCACTGACCTGCCGGGCAGTGATGGCGCCCTCCTGTGTTTCTGTAGGAGAGGCTACATTTGACTGGTCAAGAAGGACACGTCAGAACATATATAAACTTAAGTTTTTGGGGTTTTTTTTCTCTTGGGGGGGATGCGAACTAAGTTTAAAGCCCTGGTTCTTGGTGACATTGAACTGTACATTATTAATAGTTACACTGTTAATTCAGAGTAATATATGGCTGCCAAATAAACTGTAAGTAATAATACGAATAAATAGCTGCTATTTGTAACTCCACGTAGCCTATAGCAATGGAGAGAAACAGCAGGCCTCTAAACACAGACATGCCCCTTAGTGGAAAAGGATCAAGACACCAAGAATGAAAAGGACATGAAATGACTACAAGCGACGCAGCTACTCTGTCATTTTGCCTCTTTGCGGTTGTTTGACGTCACTTTTTAGTTGTTTTAGGTCCAAATTTGCATCTGGTTTTGTGTGTCTTTGCGGTTGTTTTCCTTCTCTTTCTAATCGTTTTGTGTCTCTGTGGCCTGCGTTTGGATGCTGACTCAACCTTCATCTTCTTGATTGCGCCCGTAGATCTATTAATGATTTGTATCCGGCCACTAAGCAGGCCGTCGATATGAAATTGCCTCACTGGCCTCTCCACGCCTGGGGCTTCGTACTTTGGTCTGGATGTTCTAGACGAAAAGGTCTGCCAGTGATGTTAGCAGGAAGAGACAAGTGTGATTGACTCACAGACACATGACGGAGCTAGAGAGGTGTGTAGGTGCAGAGAGACGAGACAAGATGGACGAAAGGTAAGAGCGGAAGACAGATTCATTGCAGGAAAAGGTGATCGACGAGGTGGGTTGAGAACAAGACTGCGCTCCGAAGGAAAAGGAAAAAGCCTGACTTGCATGGGGAGGGTGCCCCTAGTCTGCCTGATACCAAGGCAGAGTCTTGCTCCTGTCTATATTTAGCACAGGGACCACAGATTGTAGCAAGTGCTCTGGGGGCCTTGTGTTCATACCAGCAAGAACTGCTGCCATCCATCTAAGCGCCCAGGGCTGGGCACGATCCCGGCTCACGCCAGCGCAAGGGAGGAATTATGGGACCATGGCATCTGAGCGCACGTTTACTTGACACATGTGCAGAGTTGATCTCATTCTGTTGGAGCAGACGCTTTCAAAGCAGAAGTGAGAAGAAACAAACCATGAAAACATCTGCACGTCGATACCTCGATAAGTAAAAAGTGTCATCCCTTTACTTAACGCTTCCTAATGGCGCGGTCGGGCTTACAGAAATTCCTCAATCCCTTCATTTCTCCTTCCTCCGAGCATTTGAAAAGGGCACAGCATCCCCCATCGCCGTCTACCCACGTCTGCTGAAATAAAAAAATCACTTGTCTCACTGGACAGGATTGACATTCAGTCCAAATGTCAAAGAAGCTTAAGCCATTTTTGACTTCATGTCACCGCTCTTACCTTCTCCACTACCTCCAGGACTGTTGGGGGGGATTATCAGTGGTGAGCGATGAAGGACCGAGCCGCTTCCGACACGAAAGTCTTCTGAAGGTGCGACGAGGCTCGCACAACAATCCATCTTGAAGCGCTCTTTAGAGTGATTATCCACTCGATATGTACGTTTTAAAGATCCAAGCACTCATCACCTGTGGGCTTGAAAGGTGGCCGTTGTGGGCTTCATCTCTCACGGAGGACAGTGACTGTTGTCAGCTTGATTTCATGTCAGTTGCAGTGGATCCCCGAGACGACAAGTTTAAGTATAGTGATGTCTGTAGAAACTTCTCTAACCGCCAACAGCATAATCCACTTCCATCCAAAAAACAGACTTTGAATGATAGATCACTTTAAGACACAAGGGCCCCTGCATAGCTTTAAGACAGCTGAGATACAACATTTCTTGAATGATGAGTTGCATGCAGTTCTGTCATGCCTTTACGGGATTCCTACATTTTTGTTAACATTTAGACGAGCAGAATTTCTTTGGAAACTGCTCCATATAGCTGCACTGAAATATTTTGTAAGCTATTAACCTACAGACCTAAAATTTATACTCTAGTGTTCTTCAAATATGACACCAGAGTTTGTGAAATTTACACAAGAGACAAAGATCTAATTGTGGTTTCCTGCAGGTGACATCTACAAAAGGCTCGTACCCAATTTGAGAGTTTCACTGATACAGACAGGACAAATAGTGTCATAAATAGGGCATATAAGAGTGTTGATTTCTATCGCCGAATCATTTTGTGATTCAACTGATTTAGATCTGGGTGTATCATTGCAAAAAGTATAGTCTAGTGCAGTTTTTCCTTTGGTTGTCTGACGTACTCCAGCATCAGATTAGTTTAAAGCACCCTTTCATCAACACCACCAAATATACAGTATTCGAAAATACTCGGTTAATTTAAGTTGATACTACACTGGTTCTTAACAATATTACATAAATGTTGATATTGTCAGAACTATTTTCTTCATGAACCTGAAATTGTCTGCTTTTTGACCTTTGCACAATTTGTATTTGGAGTAACATTTCAACCATTTATCTGTTATCTCTAGCAATGCATTTTGTCCTCCCTCCTTCCTGGCTAACTACTTTTCAAAATATCTCAATCCCAGCACATTACAACTGACTCAGGCCGTTGGGAGATGCGTACTGGGCGACGAGGCTACCGTCTCTGGTAGTTTATTAGTTATCGTGACATTAAGTATACTGAAGATCAGCTTCAAATTAATTTTTAATCCTATTAGTCTTCTTATTTCACTCCTAAACATAAATATGTGCTAAACTACTCAACAATCTTTCCCTGTATCCCCTAACAACTGCAGAATCCCCCCCCCGAGCTACAGTTGAGCACAGGTCTCCATCATTACCGTTCAGGATGTCCATAAATATTTCTAGACCGACTTAAAAGATAAAAAAAAAAAAACCCAAACATTTAATTTCCATCAGATGTCAAAACCAAATCTTTTTGCTATATTAACATCTGTCTTCTTTGATATGCGGCATCATTTCTTCTTTTCCTTTTATGCGCCACGTGAGTCTAACCTTTGCGTCCTCTCCGCCTGCCTCCCACCATCCCGCAGCCTGTCCATCAGTCACCGCCCACACAGCGTCCCACACAGACACACTCATCACTCAAACAAACAGCAAACCTCTTACAGACACAGAAAATTGAGTCAAGCTTCCCAACCGACAGTTGCATACTAATTACACCTATGCCTCAACTACACATGCTTTCAACGGTAACATCATCGAGAGGATGGTCTAAGAAAGTACATCTAGAAGTAAAACATCTGATCTTTTGAATTACACGTTTTATTCAGACATACACCAGATCAATGACATCTAACTTCTTTTTTTTTTTTTTAAAAAGCTTCCAAGTTATCTTACTCTACAAAAACAATGATAATTTGTACATATAAAAAATAAAAATACAAGGCAAAGATGAGTTGCAACAAACTTACGGCTGCTCTCCAAAGGGAAGAGCAAAAACTCCCCTAAGTCATGTGTATTTCTGTGGTTTTCACCAATCTAACGACTGATCCCGGGGATCTTCCCTTGTTATGGGTCTTTTAAAATGGTCGTTTGTGTGATTTTCATTAGGAAAATTGGAGACAAGGTAATAAAATAGTGAAAGAGTCTTGGGAGCTGCGGAATAGCCACTTTGTGACCAGAATCTACAAAAACCACTCATGTCCTCTGTGTTATAGTGACTGTTTTACCCCAAATATCCTTTAAAAAGAAAAAAAAAAGAGTAGGATTTGCTGTTGTGACAGTGGAGGTTTACGTGTTCGCTGCATGGTTTGCAGTCAGTGTTGCAGTCTCACATGGGGTAGTTAAGTACCACATCCTGTTTGGCCAGCTCCAACAACATAGGATCGTCGAAGAACTTGCTGATACTCACATCTTCGCTCAGACCCTGCAGAACAACAAAGGACGTTACTCATGCAGAAAAGAAAATTTACATGTACAATTAAAAAAAAAAAAAAAAAAAAGCAATCCAAAAAGCGGACATTAGGCTTACCTTGCGTCTTCGGGTCTTGATCATGAACTCTCTGGCCAGGTGGGGAGCAGGCTGAGGCTCAAGAGGCCTGATCACGATACTTTTGTCCAGGGGGTCACCAGGTACGATCTGAAAGGAAAAACAAGACACAGTTAAACCAGAGAAAGAGAGAGACTGGCATCTAAGGAAACCTTCCCATTCGTTTCCAGCCATGCGCAATCTGTGAAACAGTCGGACAATATGACACATACATCAACGTTTGAGCTTTAGCAAGCTGTTGGGACACTAGCAGTAGTGGCTCTGACCTTTCACTAAATATCTGATTTAGTTGCAAGTCTGTTTCGTCGCTACTGATTTAGGACTGCATCCATCAACATGATGGAAAAAGCAACGTGCAAGTACTGTCACTCTTTCAGTTTGCGACCCACACAGCAATAATGCAACGTTAGCAGGTTGAGTCAGAAGAAGTTAAGTGTTCACAGGCTTTTAAAATGACTCCCTAAATCCATTATCTTAAGGAGCTCACGGTATGACCTTCACAAAATAATTTCACTGTCATGGATATATGATACATTCCCCTAAACGCAAAGAGAGAAGGAAGAGGAAGAGAGGACATTTTAGGAATGCTGGATCTGAAATAATTAGGGTAGAGATGGCTTAATAAGACATTCCCAGCCTTGGGGAAAGATGAAAACAGGAGGAAAAGGGAAAAAAATCATCAATGGAGTGGCTGAAGCCCAATTTACAGAAGGATGACAGCGGTTAACAACAGTAGCTCAGCACTGTTTGCAGACCAGTACTGGCAGTATAAAATCAAAATAATGAGGAGGCACTGTATAGCTTCTTGGGTTTAATGGGGCAAACGACACAGTTCAGGGAATCATATGTTATTCTTATTTTCTAGTGCAGTTGAATCGAAATGTGCTAGCAGGAGTAACTTCTGTCATCGACCAGACCAGAGGAGAAGATCCAGAGTGTCGACCGCATCAGGTACAGACTCTGTAGCTGCCCTTTCAAGAGTAATTTGGGGCATGATGGACAAGGTGATTGGTACTGGACCCCAGGAGAGTCTTCTGGGAGAAAAGGTACATTTTGCCAACAACCTAAGGCCAGGCAATATGGAAGTCGAAATGGAATGGCCTTCTTCAGCTGATGTTAAAAACTTTTGGGAATCATCCCAAATTACTGCTTTGTAAAATTAAATGTTAATTCACGATTTGAGATTAAAACTAGAATTACTGCTTCGCAGTTGCATGCGTCCGTACACCAGTCAAATTGCAGTTTACATCCGTGTCTGTCCAGACTCACATGATTTATGTAGTGAAGACCTTGAAGGAATTTAACACTTACAAGGTGTTTAATTGTATTTTTTTGGCAAAATGGAAGTTATCACTATATCGACGTGTATGAATCCACGGAATAATTTCCAGTGAGATACTTGTGGTCTTTGCTTTCAGACACATCTTCAACCCGGCAGCACAGAAGATCTATACAATCACCAGAGTTTTAAGGCAGACACCCAAGATTAGCGTCACCAATTCAGTATCCCACCAAATCTTTAAATATGGTCACAATCTCCCCTTCTGTTCCTGAGTTTTGGCATTGAGTGATGGCCGGGAAAGTGTTTTTGCAGAACATTATGCTGTCGGAGTGACGTTGACCTTTGACCTCTTGGATATAAAATGTCATCACTTCATCATTTTATGTTATTGGACAGAGTCATAATTAGTGTATGAATTCTTATGTAGATAAGTGATTCATGTCTAGTTCCTCCCCTTAAACCTGCATTTTCACCTCAAGGGGATAAAACATAAGCTAGGAGGATAAAACATTAACATTTACACCTGTGAAATCCTTATTTTCTTTCCAGTCGAATGGACTTTACAGTGAAGTGTTAATCTACACAGTGTGGAGGTAATTTTTACTGACACGGCTTTGCAGAGTGCAGACACAAACACATCAGACATGGCAGGCCGAGACGTAGACAGACACATAATACTTTAAACTTAATGAGTCAACAATCCGCTCTACTCCACATCAAAAGCAGTTTAGTCAGAGTGGCAGACATGTACACAAGGTTGCTCACTCTGCTGCACAAGCTGCCACAGTTTTATGCACGTGAGTATGTGTAGGGGTGAAGGGAAGATACCAAATCCCCCTTTTAAGAAACAAATGTTAGATTTGCCATCTGATCAGAGCTGTTTTGTTTTGTTTTGTTAATCTGAAAAACATGTGCAATGTTCACAATGCAATTCATGAATGACCCAATTTGTTTGTTTAAGCATCATAATAAATTCCCGTGGCACTGCTTGCCTTTGTAATGATGCAGGCGGGCAGGTGTCAGCAACAAGCTAGTAACACTTTAAGTTTCAGTACATTTAACACAACAGCTGACATGTGCATGAATCTCAGGTGTGCACTTCAAATTTGCGGGACTTCCTCTTATTTTGTGTATTATGTAAAATGAGTATTGTTTCATCTGCTGTGGATCCGTGGGTGTCCTGACAATCTGATATTTGTCAAATGACTTAATATCTGAGATCCAACCTATTTTTTTGGGCGCCTTTTCCGTTTTGGATCAAACCTGCGTTTGTCTTTCTTCGCATTTATGTTCATTAAAGAAGCATCTCAATTACACTAATAATCAATGTGGCCAGATACATACATGTCTATGAATCTTACCTGCCAGTGGTGGAACACAGACAGAGCGAAGGCCTGTCCCTGCGTATGTGTGCGAAGGTCTGTCTCGAAGCCGAAGGAGTCGATGGCTGGGATGAAAGCCTTGATGGTGTAGAGGGGAGACCCTGGAATAGGTGCATCCTGGGTGACATGACCCCTGATAGAAGCAAACACAGGAACGAAATTTAAAACAAAACTCAAATTACTGTATTTCAAAGATGATCTTATGTGTTGAACCTTAAGATATTAACGTTACCTGCTTTCTGTATTAAGCAGGGCTGCATCTGATTACTTTCATTTAAAAGTGATTGATTATTTTCTCGAGTAAATTGATTCATTGTTTGTTGTATAATGCGCAAGGAATCCGTGAGAAATGACCATCACAGTTTCCCCAAAATTAAAATTTATGTTTTCAAATTTTTAATTTTATCCCTTCAGGCACCCAAAACCCAAAGATCTTAAATCTAGTATCTCAGAAGACTTAGAAACAGAGAAAATGTTCACATTTGAGAAGCCACAACTAGGGAATTTTTTGTTAAAGGATTTACTTACAACAGTTAATTGATTATCAAAATAGTTGCTTTTTAGTAAGATCTAGTGTTAACATTTCTGTCTGGGTTGATACTGGACATCGGGATAATGAGAGTAGACCGACCTTCTTCGAGCCAGCACTGTGTACACAGCAGATACGCAATCCGCCGGAGCCTGAACCTCCACAAAGTAATAGGGCTCCATCAACCTTGGCGTGGCCTGGAACACAAGGGAGACCATACATTAAAGGGAGGACAAAAGCCCGTAGAAACGGTATGGCCATCCCATGTAAAGATGATCCATGGATTTATGATAGGAGCAGTGAAAGAGCCAAAGGAGAAAGGGAAAGGAGCCAAAATCGTGAAGGAAGAATGTTATCGGACTACAATTAAAAAAGAACACAGGTCAGCAAAATCCCAAGCTGTAATCAGGGTAATGGAACATTATAGAAAGTGAGGATGAATGGGTAGTCTGGGGGAGCTAATGGTAGATAAGAAGAATAGAGTTTGGTGGGTTGGGGGGGGGGGGTGAGCTCACCATGAGGAAAGCAGAGTACACCACTCTCCTGGCTGTAGGGATGACCTGGCCGCCGCCTCTGTGGAGAGGCTCCTGAGCGATGACCGCATCCAGGATCTTAAACTTGACATTCCTGATGGCTGAGGGCGGCAGAGAGACCGAGTTATGGCAACACAACACTCACTTTACAAAAACTACATTTTCCTCTTGCACAGTGCATTATGTGTACCAGGCCAGACATTCTGGCGAAGAGGAAATCCCAGGACCAGCTGCAGTACGAGGAACAAAAGTTTATTTTGTAAAGCTTACGCTCATCGCATAGAGGTCCTTCCCTGGTGCCCCACTGGAAGCCCTGAACGATGCTGTCTTTCACCGAGCCGAGCAGAGCCTTGTCCACCTACGGAGGAAAAACAAACACGTATGGAGTTACCTATAAAAACAGGGGTTTCTTCTCAAAAAGAGTTATGCTCTGATGAGATGTTACAGTAACAGTTACTCAAAAACATAATCCAAAATGAAAATAACTGTTGGTTGCTGCCCTATTGACTTTAAACACTTGGAGTAAAGACACGACAGCAGTTAATCTGTATTTTTTCCTTAACCAAATAAAACCAATACTCGAACTAACAACTAAAGCAGCCCTATTTAGCAGTGATGCCGGACACATAACTCACCTCAGAAGGCAGCGTGTCGTCTACAAGAATATTTGGTCCCGTCGTGTCCGGTCCGAAGGCCCAGATAGACCTGGCAGCCAGCAGATCCCAGTCGTACTTTGTCTGGAAAAACTCTCCCAGCTTCTTCCTGCCATGAGGGAACAGAATAGCCACTGAATCAAAGGAGATTTTTCACACTGTGTCAGCTGGAACATTAAGGAGATTGGTTGATCAGGGGGCAGAGGGGTTAATGGAATAGGAGGAGTAGAGCGTAGGTTTAGTTTAATGGTGTGTAAAGTATGTCACTCCTCTGGCATTGCTACTTCAAGCTGGCACCGCTGGATCCAGATGGCCTCACAGATGAGCCGAGCACTGACAGAAAGCCACTCATGAGAAGGACACACACTCATGTATGCTGTTCATGTCACAGGGATGGGAAAAAAAAAAAAACCATGCATGCTTTAAGGGCATGATTTAATTACTTTCAGCGAAACTGATCAATACTCCAAGGAGGGTTTTTAATAAGCACATGCGTGTCACAATGGACAGACTGTCCTTTACTTTGCTTCAATATACAAATACAGAAACGCTCTGCATCTATATAACAAAATTTAAATAAAGATGTAAATCATTAATAAATATAGTGTTTATATTTAGCAAGCCCTACACTCAGAGTTTCTAATACTGCTTTCAAACTGACAATCTGGCATTCATGTCTACTGTCAGTCTGAAACTGTCAGTGTTTGCGGCTTATTGTCACATTGCTTTGCAGCTGTGAGTGTTTTCAAAGCTCTACTTGTAAAGCAAATCAGACCAATTTAAAAAAAAAAAGTAAATATATGTATAAAGACAAACAGAGTTAAAACACTGATATAAAAGTGCGGGACATGGTTGTTACTGCTTAAGGCAAGCTGTTTGTCCAAAAATTAAAACAGATGGCAGGACATCAGTTAGTGCACACCTCTTGCTCTGTGCATGATAAGCTGAAGAAAATTGGGTACCACACCTATGGATTTAAAAGGATTATTACCCTCCATTACATTAACTGCGCTTTTTAAATGACTGTTTCAGCCGCGAGAATTTCTATATTCCTCTACCTTCTCCAATGACAACATTCAATTGAAGAAACCAATCATCTTTTCTGGCATGCCTGCCCGTTTATCATAGCTAACCGAGGGATAAATGAGAATAAATGATCAGTCAGAATGGCTCTGAAATAGGGAGACATTAATAAGGTTAGTTCAATATCAGATTGAAATGGGAAAAATCTATAAGCATGTCTGACATGAAAGGCGCACTACATCACCTCAATCAATTATGATACCCATTAAACGTCAATGTGTGTGAGTGTGGTGGTAATATCTTCCATATCATACCTGTTCCATGTGATCTGCACCACTTCGTTCTCTATGTCCTCAGCCAGACCCTTCTCCAAGGGCTCAGCAATCATGGTGATCTTATTCCTGTCAATCGCAATCGCACAGCTGTCAATCACACACTCCCGGTCGGGAAGACACTTGGCCAGAGGGAAGGACTGACTCTGACACAGAATCCAACTGATCTCCAAGTGCACAGTGCACAGACTTAACTCTCCAAGAGGAAATACAATGTCGACACTAACAGTCTTACTTATGGTTCATGTCAGAAATTAGAAATTTAAAGAGAAAATTATTACAAAGCTGAGAGTTTTGAGATAATGTTAATAATCTAGAAAAGTAAGCTTTCTCTAAACTGCATTCATGTCTTTGTATGTGTAGATAAAATCTAAAAAAAATATAAAGTTAAATACACACTTTTTGTTAGGCGTCTCAGCAAAGCACTTGAGAGACGATGTCTCCACAACGGTTTCACAGAAAGTCACAACTGGGTCAGCAACCTGTGGGTGAAGAAGAGACCAAAGGCTTTATTTATGTGTAGGACCTTTACGTTATGGATTTTTTTTGTATCTAGGCAATAAATAAAATGTGTAGAGATTTTGGAAAACAAAAAAAAACAAAAACACTTATTACCACCATATATTGCGAAATGGGGAGATAAATACATATATCATATAGTTGCACTATTTCATTACTATACACTGTTTTCTACCTTTTGCCAGACTGAAATTACAGCTACAGCTGGGTGATAATTAAATTCTATTGTTTATTGTCTTTCATTGGAATAGTCACAATATAACCTTATTGTTAATGTTTTACTAACCTCTACTGTCTGAATTGATGAAGAAAACCTCTCTTTAAAAAAAACTAACAAAAAGAGAGTTACTGGTATGATACTGCAATAAACCGAATCAAGAAAAATTACTTTAATGTCGATCTCAGAGTACATCTTGCGCAGGTCGTGCATGACACAGTCCAGGTAGAGCTCTCCTGTGCCTAGGATAACATGTTCTCCAGACTCCTCCACCTGAGAAACAAAGACACACGCAAACACAAGTATACACAGATATGGTCAATTACATTTTCTGCTATAGCAGTGACCTAATTATGGCTTGAATAACAAGTTTGTTTTGTTGTAGTCATGGTTTTCATCATTTTCCTTTTTACATGAGGGAGAGTGAAATCTTTGAACGGCAACTTGTTCAAATGTCATTGCAATTAACTACATGAACTACTAGGCCTGGGCTAATTTCGAAAAACACGTCACTACTGCATCAGAGTGTTGGCCTGACGTACCTTAGTGGTTAGAGATGGATAGCTCTTGTTGACCTTCCTCAGTCCGTCCAACATTTTAGGAAGCTCTGATGGGTTGACGGGCTCCACTGCAATCTTGATAACTGACGCAGTGTTGAACTTCAACGGCCTGAAGATCTGAGCCTGGCAGATAAAGTAAAAAATGTAAACTATGCTTCTCCTCATAAGGTGTTTTTAAAGATCTCATTTGTTTTTCTCTATTCTGTCTCACTTCTTCGTTGCCTCTGGGCTCTGTGATTGTGGCGGTTTTGACGATTGGCTGGTCGCAACCTTCAATGAGGACCCAGTTGCCGGCAGGTACTCGATTCACTTCAATTTGGTATCTAAAATTGTAGAAGGAGTATCAAAATTTGGTCAAACAGTTACTGATTTCTGACTCTACAAACTTACTTAACAAAACCCCTGATTTGTACCTGGCGACAGAAATCCACAGACGGCCCACAGTGCAGACCTGGGAGTCCTCCTCATCTTCAAGGGTGTAGTTCTCTCCTAAAACCTTGACGGGCTGGCCTGCCTGGATGGTCCCGCTCAGCACTCTGCCAAATGCATGGAACTGAACCCCATCCTCAGTGCTGTACATCTTAGTGGTGTGGCACATCAAAGGGCCCTGAGGGTGAGAGACATGAGGTGAGCAGGAGAGAGGGATTAGAGAGAGAAAGCCACAGAAATTAGGACAGGAAAGTCTTTCCACTGGAGTTTAACATTTCTGCCTAAAGAAATATAAGAGGGCTTTGAAAAAAGGAAGTAGCACTTTTAAGAGGAACTTGGAAAACTTTGATCAATGTCCTGCATTGTCTTAAATTGGGTTATTTCACAAGTTCATTTCAAGCCAATTAAAACAGACCATTGGCTCGTTTACAAGAGCAGCTGAAAAGACACTATTGACCTCCACGGGAAACAGATTGCAGGTATTAGAAGTTGCCCAATGTATCTGCTCCTAACCAGCCAATAAACAGGAGACTCGTGTCCTGCCTCCATTATACTCACATCAGGGTCACACTCTGCCATGGCCTCCCCCAGGTCTGAGTCCAGACCTCCTGTGTAGGTGTGCTCTATCTTGTTTCTGGCGCCTTCTTGTGGTGAGGGGATGTGCTGCACACACATGTCCACAAGTCCTGGAGGGAGGATATCCACGGTCGATTTCAAATTGATTCATCACATTTACTAAAGCATGACCATTTACCTCCAGATTGAAATTACATTCACGAGCAGATAAATAACACAGATACAGCGCCTCTGATAGTCTATGCCGTACGATCATTATCATCATTAATACTTTATTTATATCGAAAAAAAAGATGAACTTTAGTTATCCCATTGACTCTGAAGGGTTTATGCGGTTAAAAAAAAGTATATGACTGTATATATTAAAGCTTGTTGTCTCTATTTATTACCTCTGCCAAGGAGGTTGTGTTTTCGTCCGTTACAATTCATTTTGTCAGCAGGATTACGCAAAAAGTACTGAACCGATTTGCACCAAACTTGGTGGAATGATGGGGCGTGGGCCAGGAAAGGGCCCTTGACATTTTGGGGGCTGTGATTTGGATGTTTCACATGTGAGTCAAGAAGCCTAGCCCCGTAAAAGCAGCCAAGTTTAACACAAGTGTAAAAGAACAGGCCACTACACACTTCAAAACAAAGTTATGCAGTGCTCTAAATACAATTATAAAAATGATTCAAATACTAGGACAGTAACACACACAAAATAAAGAAGGATAAGTAGAAACAAATTAAGCCATACCAGTGAATTCTCCAAAGAAGCGGTTGCAGACCAGCCTCAGCAGGGGTCTGATGTTCAGCTTCAGTTCCTCTTTAGTCAGGTGGATCCCCAGCTCATCTAGAACTCGGGGGAGAGACGTGTCCACATCCCCAACCACCTGGACACAAAGAGGATTTAGGTGAGGATTACACACTGGGTTATGCAACTCAGCCCGAGCCTGATGGGGCCCAAGGGTGTTTAGTTAGCTGTTGTTGCCTTGTTGCACGTTGGAAAACTATGTTAGACATTTCCAACCTGTGAAAGGATCTTGTAGAGAGGCTCCAGAACAAATTCCACAAAGCTGCGCTGAGAGTTACTGCTGGGAGCTTTCTTTGTGAACTTCCGACTGAAATGAGAAGAAAAGAAAAATCACTGTACAGTACCAATGTGTTAGAAGAGGAGGACAGAGACACTGGCTCAGCATCTGTTGCATTCTGTTGAAATCCAAATTAGTTACTCACGTTTTGGGATTGAAATAAATGTCTCCCCATAGCCTCTTGGCGAACTCATTATAGTTGATGTCACCTGAAAATACACACATAGTTAATTAATAGTATAATAAGTGTTTCAGGCAATAGGAAGAGGAGGTAGTGCCAGTGCAACGTTGATGTTAATGTGCTGACGAGTCGTCTCACCATAAGTGTCTGAGTAGATCTTTGCAAAGGACCCCAGGGTGAAACAGATGCTGTACTGAGAGCTGGCGAAGCACACATTTCCAAGGAGAGGAGACACCACCAAGTTCTCATCTGTGGAGTATGTGCTAAAAGGCAAGAGGAATGACCAGTCATCAACTGCGGAGTCTTGTATATGTGATTTTGTCACAATGGACAAAAGTCAGTGTGTTGGTGATTTAGAGATGATTGTGGCTCCCATTTTAAAAGTTGTTGTTATTCCTGTGACCATTTTTATGCATCGACAAAATCAAGTGTCATTGTCAGTAGTGCAGCCCCTAATCTAAGTGACCACAAAAAATTCAAAGTGTTCTCATCAAAGTGTTCATCAACATCTAGCTTTAGGAAAGAGTGAAGCAAGTCGACCAACCTTAACTGACTTGTCATGCAGCACACAAATAATGTCAGTTCTTTAAGATAAGTGGTATTCTCCTTTATGGTAACTTCTTCCACCAAAATTAGTGCACAATATCACATGGAATCATTCATATTCCCAAGACACAGTGGGTGTGTGATGGGTTTCCAGTATTACCTTAGCAAACCATTGACCTCATCCACAATGTGGCGCAGTTTATAATAAGCATCTGTGGGAGGCAGTTTGAGCTCCACAATGAGCCGGTCCACCTTGTTGATGCAGATGGTGATGGCCATACGCTCCTGAACTGCATGTTTGATCAGTCGCTCTGTGTTCAGCATCACCTGGACAGGGATACACAAAGGTGGAGGTTATATGGAAGGCTGAAGAAATCAACTTATGTGTAGAGAGAGCGCAGGATCGGGAGAACATCAAAAAGAAGAGAAAAGAAACAGGTGACTCACTCCTTCTGCTGCGTCTATGAATAGGACAACACCGTCTGAGATCCGAATGCTAGATGTAACTTCGTCAGAGAAGTTTACGTGGCCTTTGAGAGAAACACAAAATTTTACATCACTTATCAAACATTTAAAAAAATAAATAAATAAATAATAATTAAAAAAAAAAGTCTTTACATCATTCTCTAGGACCAAAACCTCAAAACGTGCAGTCAGCAAACAAAGCATCCAGTCGAAGTACAGTACCTGGTGTGTCCATGATGTTGAAAAGGTAAGATTTGCCTCTGGAGTCCGGCAGGACCATTGTGACAGGGGTACTCTTGATACCAACTCCTCTCTATGGTAAAAACACAAGACAGAATTCTACTTTGCAGGAACGGAAACGCAAGTTTATCATTCTAAAGTTTCTCGAAACAATCGTTTCTGGCAACAAAGTTCTGCAGCTCCCCCTTTTTAACAGACTAAGTCAAGTTGTTAAATTAAACTGATTTCTCTCGTGGATTATATTTCCATGTTTACAATCCTTTGCGTTTCTAAAATGTGTTAACCAGTGTATTTTAGGATGCTCAGAAGTGTTATCATTATCCCACAGTTCAACCAAAACTCTTACCTCCTGTTCTGTAAAGAGGATGTCTGTGTATCGGAGCTGAAAAAGTTAAAAATCAGGTTAGTCTCTGCCGTCTTATGCAGAATTGATATGTAATAAGGAAATGTATTGAATAATTGTAGACAACACTCACATCCACGTCATCTCTTTTCCTGATTTCTGGATGAGTCTGTTCAATCAGGCAGTCCACAAAACAGGTCTGAACGGAATAACAAATCCATTAGATCCCCATGAGTCACAGATGAGTCTTAAGAGCAGCCATGTTATTAGCATATGCTCGTAAATATTCCTGTGCTACTAAATGTTTCATCTTAGAAAAACATTCCGTCTTTGGCAAACTGCCGTAGACGCGCCCTGACTAGAAACACCCAGCTCTAACCTTGCCGTGGTGAAGGTGACCACAAAGGGTGACGTTACGGATCAGCTCAGGACCATCCATCAGATCTGCGAGGAATCTGCCAAAAGAGAGGACGGATGTCACAGCTTGAAACAACACACCGCAAACACATTTAAAGAGCAGCGGTGTACTGAAAAATACATGGGACTGTGCAAAAATTGCTGTTCAGTCGGTTACATTCTGGATCAACATCTGCATCTTCAAACTTGCACAGATATCCACATAAACAGGAAACCACTTAGATTACTCACTCCATATCGTAAACAGTGGCAGGTAACTCTTGCTCCATCAGAGTGAACTGCTTGTTCTTCACAGGCTTGATGATGGGCTCTGGAAAGAGTAGAGAGAAATTACTAATGTTTGTGTTTATTAACAGCATATTTTAGCTTCAACTTTTTAACACCAATCATACAATGTCTTTCATTGTGCAAATACAGGTTATGCTTTTGTTAGTGTTTAACCTGTAAGAGGTTGTGTATCTTCCTCCTGGACGATCGTTTCCACTTCCGGCCCATAAACCTCCTCTGCTGTAGGATAGTACTTCTTGTCCTCATGCAGGACCACCTCCATGCCCGGGACATCGTCATCGGCATCAGCAGGTTCATCGTCATCGTCCTCATCGCCCTGCACAAGCACAGTGTTATTACCTTTTTACGTGTGCACATACTGCATAAATCTACTTAAAGTTTTACCGAGTAATAACCATTGAATTTGAAGAGTACCTCATCAACATCTCTGTCCTCTGCATCCAGATCATCCTCATCGTCGTCAGAGTCCAGCTCTGGACCGATGTAGTTCCCAAACTCATCATACAGATCAGCCTCCATCTTGTAGAGACCTGACAGAGACGTTTCGTGTCATTGAGTATTCACGTTAGTGGGCTTCATGCACTTTTACAGCCAAAATACTAAGGTTCGATGGTAAGGAACCAACATTTATGACATTTTTAGCCACAATATTGTACTTTACGTGGGCCTGTCACATTTTCTCTGACCTGCAGTGAGGATTCCCAGTTAACTAGTTAAATTGAACCTTTTAAGTGTTGCCTTGTTTGATGTTGTTTTAACGATTTTGTAACTAGCCAAACGTTTTAAATGTTGCCGAGTGAGTCAATATCCAAAAAACAACTTCTGTCACATTCGTATCATCTTAGAGATTCAATTATGCGATGCGTTTTATACTAGATTGTGTATGTTTATCAGATGCCGGTGATGACTGACGTTAACTAACAGTAAATTACCTCCCCACTGAAGCTAATGCTAACTGTGCTTGTAGCGCCATCATCACATTGTTAAAAGTTCAGTTGGCTATTTATCTAGTTCAGAGATGCTTTCTGTTCGCAGTCTGAAAATTTGGCTTAACCAAGAAGTTTTTCATTTACCATAAACTGCTATTCTACTTGTCTTGGCGACGTCACCGGTTAGCCAAAAACTAGCATGCTAGCCTGCTAACAAGCGAAGAAATGAATGACCTGTGCACGACGTTTCAGTTACGTTGCTGTATAGCGATTTAGCTATAACTTACTGCGCTGACCCATAACTTGCAACATGCAAAACACACTCACCTGTACTCTGTTATAATGTAGTCGGCAAATATTATTTTCAAAACAAGTTAAAAGTTTCGGGTTGTATTCAGAAGATAAATAATTTCCCAAATAGCGCCATGCGCACGGGACACTACATCCGGCCGTGTTCTTCTACTGTACTGAGGGCGGCGAGTATTCCCCGTTAAGACTCAATACCGCCCCCACTGATAGAGACGCTACACTACAGGCATACTGTTTGACACGGTCGTATGCATCCAAAGGCAAATTATGTTGCGTTGATTTTTGCATTGAAAAGAGGTAATAGCAACATCGGCAGCAAACAGCATTTTTTTTTAATGCAATGGCACTTTTTATTTCATGAACTTAAACAATAGAAAAAAAAACAGTAATTGTGGCAAGTGCAAACGTTTGGGCACCCTACCTAGTCAGTAACCCCCTTAGTAACTCCCTCTTCGCCGGCTATTGAGCGTGGGTGTGGAAATATTCTGCTTTGGGGTTGTGTGGCCGCCAGTGGCACGGGAGACCTTGCACGGATAGAGGGCAGAATGGGTTCCACTAAATATCCGCAAATTTTGGATGCAAATGTCCTGCAGTCAGTCAAGGAAGTGAAACTGGCAGGAGGCTGGCATCTCCAACAGAACAATGAGATCCAGAGCAGACCTCAAAACCCTGAACCCTGAAATACTTCAAGAAACACGAGCTGAAACCTTTGGAGTGGCCCTAGCAGCCCCCTGACCTGAACATCACTGAAAATCTGTGGGTGGATCCTAAACATGCTCTTTGTGCAGGACAAGCTAAAAATATCTCAGAACTTGAAGTGATCTGCAGGAAGAGTGGGGCGAAAATTCCTAAATCAAAAATAGAAAGACTCTTAGCTGGCTGCGGAAAGCGTTTGCCAGCTCCGATACCTGCCAAAGCAGGGGCTAGTAAGTATTGACTTAGTGGGGTGCCCAGACTTTTGCACATGCCACAATTACTGTTAACCCCCTCCCTCCACCACACACACACACACACACGCACACATTTTTCTAACACTTTCACAATAGACTTATTGAAATAGACAGAGGCGTAGTTATGCCCTGTGACCATCAGGTGGCACTAAACAGCAATGGACACTCCGGTGGAAGTCAGTGAGATAAAAAAAACACACCTGAAAACCGCAGCCTCTTTGTGTGCGTTTTGGAAACAAAGCAGCGTGATCATAGGAAATAGACACTGGAAAGGGTCTCGCCATTTTAGGGCCTATACAATGCTGTGATTGACAAATTTTATAATAGACAGTTGTAATTGAAATTTTGGTTAATTCACCTACATGAGCACTGTGCTTAATTACTAAACCATCATTTGATGGGTTTTGATATGATAAGCATTACAGTATTTTTTATTTTTTTAGAAACAGAAATCTACCAATTACAATTCACAGTGGACACAGAAGAGACTATTTTGACCCTCAGGAGACTATAAAACCCCCATATGAGAAAAACCTAACTTTTTTTTTTTACATAACTGGAGGTTCCTTAATCTCTTTAAGCTCTTTTATTCAGCGTTTGATTTCAAGAGCTCGCCGAGCCATTCTCTGATTCGGGACTCTGAACCACGCTGGTGTGGGCGGTGCGCCGACAACGAGACTTGCGGACGCGGCTGGTTCGAGACCTGACGCCCGCTTATGCAAAGGGCGGGCCCTTCTGCGGCAGAGGCACACGTGCCGTTATCAGTTCAGCGGTGATGAATGAGCCCACGGGGCTGCGGTGGAGGTGCGAGGACAAAAACCGGACACAGGCAGGGTTTCAGTTGATGGCTTTATTCCTGCTGGTGTTAATATATATAATATATATATCATATATACTATATATATTTTATTTTTATTTCAGTAGGCCTTACCTACACAGCACAACAGACTGATAAACCAAAGAAACAGACACACTCGTAAAACATAGTCATACATCTCTAAATTACACGTACTGCATATTCTCGGACAGACATGTTGATAAAGTACATTTCACTTTTATTCTTTCGGCTGGGACATCTCGCGGAGCCACCCAATTGCCCCGCCGCCATCAGGTGACAGTGTGACTGTGATTTCACTTATGGATACAATTATTTCAATGTTTCATGCTCAAAAGGTGCCGTTGGCAAGAAAAACACACGTATAATCGTAATTCGAGACCAACAGGTCACTTGGTTGACTTAAGCGTCCAGTACGTTTCTAAATATGGCGACTAAGGTGATTATTGGAACCGATTTCCCTGCCGACCCTGTTCAACCCTTAAAGCCACGAGGAATGCTTTTAAATGTGGTCCCATTGAAGGATGTTTATTATGCCAATGATCTGAAACTTTAAAGCCACTTCCTTCTAGATACCTTTTTCATAACAAAGCATTGGATTTGTTATTGATTTCCTCACACCAGGTGATAGAGGCAGGTCTCCGTAATCATTAACCCGCTTTATCATTGGACCTGTGGACCTAGAGGTGAGAAGCTGGACCGAGGAAGGTCTGGCTAGACGCCAGAAACATTTTATTCATACAGACAGTAACTACAAATGTTTTTATTGCCTCATACATTAGTTCTTGGGACTATTTTACCTGAGAAAATGACTAAAAGTGTCAACTGGCCCCATAATCGTCTCCTCACTGTCTCTCCGTTTGTGTGTGACCCACTACTCCGCCACCAGCTTCCTCAGCCGCTGCACCACCTCCTCCGCGCTCACCCACGGAACCGTGACCGCCTTGAACTCCCCGGGCATGGCTTCGTGGGTCTCCGTGATCAGCCGGTGCATGGGGAAGTCTCGCCGCGGGAAGGCCACGTCCCGGGGCCCGAGGGAAAGCGCCGGGCAGAAGTCGTTGGCCCCGTCTCCCACGTAGAGGACCCTCTGATAGGGGCGGCCCCGCTCCTGCGTCCTGCGGGCCACATAGTCCCTGACGACCACCTGCTTGCACATGTTTTCGGGGCACCGCGGGCAGCCGTGGGAGTGGAAGGGCCTCAGCACCAGCCGCCCGTCCTTGTTGAAGGTGGCCGGGTTGGTGAAGATCCGGTGGAAGAGCTGGCGGGTCCCGGTGCGCCGGAGCCAGGACTCGATGAAGAAGGTGTTGGCATCGGACACCAACACCACTTCGAAGTCCTGCGGGGGCCGGGTGCGGAGGAACTGGAAGAGGGTGAGCATGCCGGGGGTGGCGGGTATCTTCTCCATGACGCTGCGTATGTCGCTCTCGGTGACGCCTTGCTCCGCCAGGTAGGCCAGGACGCGCTGCATGTACTCGTTGTAGCGGCCGGGCTGGTAGGTGTCCTTCAGCCAGGCCGGGAGGTGCTGACCCGGGGCGGCCTGCACCACCACGTCGTCGCTGGTTTCATCCACGATGGTCTCGTCAAAGTCGAAGAAGATGAGGAAGCGCTTGTCGGAGGAGATGTTGGCGGAATGGGAGGCCATGATCTCTGAACGTCTGGACCTGTGGGGTTCCTCCTCTCCTGGGGGATGGGGTGGGACATAACAGCAGGTGAAGACTGAATCCCCCATGATTGACTATGCCACACCTCTTACTGTTACCAAGTGGCATCAAATCTCCTCTCCCGCTCTCTGAGTCTCCAGCATCCCACGCCAAGGCAGGCCGCGGTAAGGAGGGGGGGGGGGCTACCGAGGATTGCTCTCTGGGAAACATTAATGCATGAATAGACGAGGAGGGGGTTGGGGTGGAGGCAAAACAGAACCAAATACAGATTTAAGAAGACAAATAGACTTAATACATTTTAAAAAATGTGTGTAATCATGACTTATAAAGAGAGCAAAGCAGCCAACCAGCAGCCCTTTCAGCCCAGAGGAGGCAGCCTCCGCCAACACACTGGTCTCTGAAGGAATGTGAAGGACTTTCTATAAAGGTAAGTAGTGCAGAGGAGGGGGTGGGTGGGTGGTGGTGGTGGGGGACCAGGAGTGAAATCTGTTTATGCCTGGATCTGAAGGCATTTGGCAAAATGGGTCTCCGCATGCTCCTACAGGCAAGCAAACTAATCAACTAGCTGCATTTCACACGACCGAGGAAGAAGTCAGCCCCGCGACTCTCAGCGTGTACAAGCTGCTGGTCTGAATACCTGCTTTGGGGTTGTCGTCGATGTCAGCAGCGGATGTCCGCCGATCCCGTGTGTTTCCTTGACCCAGTCAGGCGCCGTCAGGCTGTGCCGGTTGGGGTTTTTTTTTTTTTTTTTTATGTTGTTGTTTTTTCCCCTGTAGGCTGTTGAGGGGGCATAAGGAAAACGGAGTTGCGTGAGACAGCAGCCGATCTACTTTAAAAACCGTCATCTGAGAGCCCTGGTTATAACTTTATAATAGACGATCCTGCAAGAGTATTTGCAAAGAAGTAGGTTACTCAGCCTCACTACTACAGGATTATTCCATCTGTGATTTAAAACAAACAAACAAAGACATGACCACAAAAACCGTCAAAATGTCAATGAATATCATCTAATATAAAGATGCCCTCACTATACCCCAGGTTCTCTCTCTATAAAGTCTATAACCGGCTGCCAAACACATTTCAAGTCCCCTGTGAAACAATGCGGGGGATGTTTTGAGATTTTTTTTTTTTTTTTTGGGCTAGAGCACAAATAAATAGCCGGTTATCAAATGAGACTTTTTGAAAATAACTTGTTACCCTGACAACCTCATCTACCGAAATGCAAAACTAACCTACTTTCTCACGCCAACATCAACTACAGTTTGCCCGGGCGCCAGCATACAGCAGATTTAAAATAAAAAAAATAAAAAAAAATAAAAATGAAAGAAAAAGAAAACGAAAAAGCATAAATGTATCACCGGTGCTGGTTCCGGTCCCCAGCGTCGGCCTGCTCCGTCCGATCCGGTCTCACAGAGGGTACAGACAGAGTTCCGCCGGTCGGCCGTTTGGACGCGCACTTTTATGTGACAGTCAAAACCACCGGAGCCGCTGCGGACGTGACCGCGCCTGCCAAGTCCGCCCACGTAATGGCAGCCCACCAGGCGCGTTCACGACGTTTTCAAGGGAAGATTGTGGGTCGGGGGGGGGCACTGTGGGAGGAAGGGAAGGAAAGGAAGGAAAGAAAAGAAAGAGAACGACAGAGGGTAAATATTTCCTGAACGTACCCGCAGGGTTATGTATGTTAGTCAAATGGATGTGCCAGTGTTTGTTCTTGCCTCGTTTCCACAGTTAATGATCTGTGTCTCACATACAGTAGGCAGGCTGCTGGCTCACCGGCCAAAAGGGCATTTTCGGAAGGTGAGAAAACCGGGGAGAATGAGCATCTCTGGCTGTGACAGCTCTGAGAAAAAAGACCACGGTCAAATCCGCATATTCGGGATTTGGAAGCTTCGCGTTCGCCCAGTTTCAGGCCTGATGTCATAGTGCATGGGCAGTAAATGTAGCCAGGCCAAGGCAAATATTTCAAAAAAAAAAAAAAATCTTTACTATAACACTGTTCAGGTGGCCCGATGCAAACCGATTTCCCGGTACTCCGCACAGAGTTAAAGGACTGTGTAAGGATTCATTTTTCACACAGTTTTAAGTGCACATAACTACCCTAATATACTAAACTAATGGTAAACGGCCCCTTCGTCGACGGGATGATCTAGACTTGAGTCTGTGTGATGGTTGGAACCGTAGAAAAAAAACAAAAAACGCTGAAGCTGTGACCTCTGACCTCTCTTGTAAGGGAAACACAGGAAATGAGGATAAAGCTGTATCACGTTTGAGAGGCTGACTGGAATAAAAACCAGTCGGAGTAGTAGTCTATCGAGAGTCATACATCGTTTCAAATCTGAAGCAATGTGCCGTTTCCATTTATCAACTACCGTGAAACATGAGCATCGCAGCGAGGGAGTTGATCGTGGCTGCTCGTTTCTCCACAAGACAGTGGTCTTGATATAAAAAAATAAATTAAAAAAAAAATGCAAATACACCACGATTAAAACGAACCCAACAGCAACTTCCAGAGCAGCGAACACATGCGTGAACAACACGGCGTGAGGCCCTCCTCTCCTTATCTGCCTGCTGACAGACGCGACCTCCTCCCTCCTCTACACCACAAGGCGTAATGACTAACAGCTGGGGTGGCTGACTATTTTCGAACCCTAATGGGAATGGAGATGTACAGACGGTGTGTTATTATCTCCTCGGCTGGCGAAGCGAGCCCCCGGTACCTGACCACCCACTCACCATGAGTCACTCACACTTTTTGCGCTACCTATCGGCCCCGCTCTGCTACTTTATAGGATCATGTGACTCATTGGTGCACCACGTAAAATCACCTATGGTGATAGGGGGCACAGGTGGTTTTAGGAGGTGTTCTAGCACCAGTAAATATCTTAACGTGCCCTCAGAGGAGCCATTTATTTTTTTCTCTTAGTCTGATATTTAATTGGTAATCATTCCATGCTTCTAAGCCCCTGTTCTCTGAAGCATTCTCCATATGTATCTGCTTATTAAAAAGGTATGACATGGGTTTGGATGAAAAGACTGAAGCTGTACTTTACCTAACTGGAGAAAACCTGCCTGAGGTCACTGATGGTCAAGGTCACTGCCTGTGACTACAATAAAATCTACTGCAAGGAACTCTTGCATCATCTGCAGATACAAAGCAACTCTATTTATAAAGAGTTGCTAAAAGAAATGTTTTTGCAAATTGGGCGGGGGGGGGGGTTTAGATCGAAGGAAGAGGAAGTGGTCACAAAAAAAGGGGAACCTAAAACTTCTCTCGTCAAATAAAAGCTGTGAAGAGCAAAGAAATGAGTTGCTGAATCTGCAGCGTCATGTGTAGGAAGCAGACATTTTTGGTTACAGGCGTTATGCCAACAACCCAGTCACCCTAAAACAGTAAAATAATCACACTCAAGCAAATCATGTCTGTACAGCTGCAACAGCCAATCGGAATTTTGGGCTTTTCAACAAAGCTTAGCGGTAAAGTTACCTTAGACCGAACGTACTGACCTATCTGGAACGTGCTGTGCATAATCCTTACTTTTCTAAATTTCACATTCAATTACCCGTCTTCTGTTTCCAGTAAACCAATAGCGTTCGAAGATAAAGAGAGGCACACAAATATGTGATAATCATGGCTACTTGTTTTTACTTCTCAAAGTTAGCAGTCAGTTAAATGAACATTATCAAAAAAGGCCCAACTTTTTCACTTCTCCTCAAGCTCCAGATAACATACAAAAAAAGACAAACCAGGACATTATAAAGCTGCACATTTTGTACCAGATACAATAATAAAATACGCAATGCTACATTAAAGTGGTTAAAAATACAAAGGGGAAAAAGTATATTGATTTTTTTTAAAACATCTTTAAAGAATATACAATGTTATTTTTTCTTAACTAGCCAAGAATTTTAGTAGAAAGTGCATTCTCTATAACAAAGAAAGGAGGAGGAGAATCATTCGGCAAACTGAGACATAGCAGGACATGACAGAGAGAAAGACTCCACGAACAAACGTAACAGAAGAATGTATTCCAGACATAGCTTGGAGGGGCCAGTGTGAAGTTGCCAGAGCAGGAGGGACATCGCTTTTTCTGAGGGGAGGTCCATATTGGAGCAAAAGAGTATTTCTTATAAAAAATAAGAAATTAAATTTAAGCACATACTAAAAGAAATGTCCTTCGTTTGCTATGGTCCCTTTCACACCAACCACCTCCACCCGGGATTCTCCTCCTTTCCTTGCCTTAAAACATCCACTCAAAGTAATCACATCCAGCCTTTCCCATGCAGCCACAACTGCACTCTGTTCCACAATGCATCGTCAGTCCCTCTCTTCCCTGTGCCTCACCCACGCAGCAGTAAAGTGCAGAGAATATACACAAATGAAAAGGCTTTAAAAAAAACACAAAAAAAAAAAAAAAAAAAACAAGACAAAGATCTACACTGCAAAATGCTGAAGCACAGCAGTGAAACCGAGGGGACAGCATGATAAGCAAATAATGCAGCGGTATTAAGACCCACAGAAATGGCAGGATAATTGCAGGTCTCAAATCAAAAAAGGGACATCCTAAACTACTGAGCTTAACCACTTCAGACTGAATACAGTTAGAGTGGTAGAAAGATGTTAAATTTACTGCTATTGTCTATCTCGGGAATCCCCAAATACACATATGTATTGGGGCTCCCTGTGTAAAAGCAGCATTTGGTACAAGAGCACTGGGGACAAACAGCAAGACAGACTGGTGGAGACCAATGCATGCACACATACGCACTTGCGCGCACTCACACTCAAAGCTCAACGTTGGACACACCGTCAGACTGGGTGAGCGGGTATCAACCAAGCGACCCGAATTCATGCCAAATACTTGCCAACCATTTCTGCTTCTTTTCAAGAAATAACATTCACACCATTGGCTATTACATTAACAAATGTAATTTCTTACGCTGATTTGATCACATGTATGCTTATCTATACAAGAATTCTGAATTGTATGACCACTGCCGTTTATCCTGACATTTCCTATCGTGTGCTAACAACAGTATATCTACACTACAGAACCATTCATTAGCTTAAAACTGAGCAAATGATCAGAGAACATTAAAAAAAATAAAATAAAATTAAAAAACAAACAAAAAAAACAAAACAAAAACAAAAAAACATATGAATGACTCATCAGCCATCATTCTGCGTAGGCAACATTCAACAGGTTTAGACACGTTTGCCTGTGTGGATCAACGTATGTCCATATGATGAAAGTCAAAAACAAACCTTTACATTACAACGCCCCACACCAAACCGTGGAATATAGGCTGAGAGGAATATGCATAATTGTCTCTTAAGACCTGTGATGAAAAAAGGTCCCAGGTGTGTATACTGTGTTTGTGTGTGTGTATGTATGTGTGTGTCAAATGACCTTTAACATGGTAACCCGTATCATTTCGACAGCAGCGAAGGGAGGTGGGGTAAATCCTGATGGGGCCACGTGTCTGGCCCCTCACAGTGGCAGTATTTGACAGTCATCTGTTATCTAAAAGCATCTGTTGACCAACAGTACTGAAAGCTGAGGTTGCACTGATCATAGTAAGTAAATCAGTGACCATATGGTCTTTGTCTCTTGCATGTGCTTGAGTAAGTGTGAGGCTGCGTGTGCCTAGGGCATGTCCTGCATAACTTGAGTTTCTTGTTCACAAAATATCTAGTCAAACCTCAAATCCATTGTAGAAAAGCCAGGCTGGCAAGACGTGTTCTATATGACAATACATTGTTAATTTGTAATATTACACTTCTGAAAATCAAATGGAAAAGCAAAATTAAGAAATATTGTATGTACTGGAATGGAAAGCACCATTTAACCATGATATGAATCTCAGACTATGTCTTGATTCAACAAATCATTTACAAAAAATCCAATCTTCAATCTCCCATGTCCTTACAAAAAAATCCCCTTCGCTCCCCCCTCCCCTTACTGTAACCTATGGCACTGCATCTTGCACTACTGCTGTTGCCCCTCTGACAGAAAGCCTCAGCCTTGGCCTGAGGACAGAGAAAGACTCAGGTACAACATTCATTAAACATTTCTGTGGGGCCTGAGGCTCTGCAGTACAACTCGGAGGACAGTTTGAGTATTGCTTTGGGGAGGACCTGCACAGAAAGCAAAACTCCGGACCAACGTGCAACCATAAGTCAACTTGACATTAAAGAGGAAAGTCAATGACACTGATCTTTGATGATCCATGAAGCCCAGGTAATACGTTGACTTCCATCAGCAGCTTTTGATGAAAATGAGATAATTTACACACATCAATGTACAGATAAAGAACTCGCACAGAAATCGTTTCATGTAGATTTCTGTAGAAAATGTTCAAGAAAAAAAAAAAATTCTAGAGGTTGTAAAATCTTTGTCAGTTGACCAGGGTTTTAAAGTAGCAGTCTTACTTAAATAATTTGTGAATGAGGGTGTATAGGTCTGAATCTTTCACACATACACAGGTGTGTATGTTTAGCTTGACTTGAGTACCCTCGTATTAGGAGTCTTGCAACTGTGAGACTGAGGCAGGACTATGAGGAGAAGAGGAACAAGGCGCGGTTTGGTGTGGGCCTGCAGTGCTGGAGCACAGTTCAGTGGTGCTGTGGGGCTCCAGGACCCTTGTCAGGGGGAGCCATATGGTGCAGGTAGCTGCTGTCTTCATGCCCACAGTGGTTTAGGGGCTCACTCTTGAAAAGGGCGGGGGGTGGGGGCAGGTGGGAGACTGGGGGCACGGCCAGGTGGTGGTGGGGGTGAGGAGGAGTATGTTGGGGTGTGTTTGAGAGGTGTTGTTGGGTTGTCGGGGCGTGGGGATGGTGGTGAGAAGGGGTGGAGTGGAGCTGCACATGGGAGAATGTGTGTCCCACAGGGCCTCGTGGAGGCATGGGCCCTCCTGTTGGGCTGAGGCCCAGGGAGGCTGAGGTGGTGGCGGGGGTGGAAGCTGAGGGGCCGGGGCCAGAGGTGGAGGAAGAGGAGGAGAAAGTGTTGGCAAAGATGCGGACAGGCACAGGTGGGCCGCTGGTCTGCAGAACCACAGGGCTGGTGACCCGGAAACACTTTTCTTTGTGTGCTTTGAGCATGTTGGAGAAGCGGAAGCGCTGGCCGCACACCTCGCAGGGATAGGGCTTCTCTCCTGTGTGGGTGCGGCGGTGGCGCTTCATGTTGGGCCGGCTGGTGAAGCTCTTTCCACAGATCTCACAAATGAAAGGCTTCTCTCCTGACAAATGTGTGAGGGAGACAGACAATGTATCAGTTAACGAAAAGATTGTAGCTATACTGAGAAAATATGATGCATCAGAGTCAGGTCCTTTGTCCTCAAATGTGATGGTTTCAAAATTTAAAATAATCAACTGATTAAAGCTCTCCAAATGGCAAAATTAACTTTTCGCCCCATTTCTTAACCATGTCTCCCTTCGGAGAGCAATGGTTCGCTCTCTAAAAATGCAAATAAGTTGCCATCTTGAAGTGAGGGTTTTTGTCATCAGCCCACCCACTCCCCAGGAAGCTATTACCATTTGAGAAGAGGAGATGTGAAAGTTAACAACAGCAGCTCCATTGGAATGCCGCTCTCATTAACCTCCCTCCATGGAGCCACTGAATTTGCCTGCTACCACCCACACAGCCATCTATTAACAGGCTGCCGAAGGGCTCTATAAGTGCCTTGTTCTGGCATGTTATGTGTGAAGCTCCTCCAAACCAACTGAATATCAAAAGGTGACAGCTAATGTGCTAGTCTTCTGTAACTGTTACATTACACTCCATAGAATTCATGGAAAACTTGAAATACCATGAACTTGGGCGTTCAACATGTGCGCTGCCTATTACAGGGCTTGACTGGGTGTGTCTCCTCGTGTAGGAGGCTAAACTGGTTTCCAGCGGTAGGGAGAGGGTAGTGTAATTACACATCACAAATAGAACCTCGAGGGCCAAAGGAGAGCGGTGTGTCCACCCACGACAGGCACGACTTGAGAAAAACAGCGAGGGACTAGAGGCTTAACTGCTCGGTTTGGTCTTAGAAATGGCAATGCACCAGGGACAGAAAATCAGATGCATGTAATACAGCATGTGTTTGGGTAGTCATTATAACCCGCAATATATGCAAGGCGGTTTCTAGATTTGAAGTGTCCCTCTCATTACGGAAACTGGGCAAAAGTCTCCTTGCTCTTACCACTATAATGTTCATCTGGGCAACATCCCATGTCTTTCCTTTTTTAGGGAGTACATGGAGACTAGTTGGCTGGCTGACTGACAGATCTCAGGAACACAGTTGTTTATCAGTTTTCATCTCTAAACATTTCAGCTCCTCTGTATTTAGATTTGCAACAAACAGAGTAAAAACATTACATCTGACAATGACTTCAAAAAAAACAAACAAAAACAAAACAAAAACAAAAAACAAACATGGCATTTTCCAATAAAATTGACGGAGGGAATCAGGACTTAAATTTGTGACAAAATGTCCTTTAGGCACTTTTTGCATTCATATCCTTTTTTCTATCTGAAGAACTGTGGCCATAGAGCAAAGCAGACAGATTTAAGTTTACAAAAAGACCGCTTTGTATGAAACATCATTTTTGCATGAAGCACAGTCATCTTGTTGTTCATTGTAATTTACTGTTGCACTACTGTGCTAAATAGATGCTTGGAAGGAACCGTGCAAACATGGAAGGGAAGACTGAACCAGAAGGGCGAGACGTCTGTCTCCAAAATAGTATTTTCTGATTTAAGCTACTATATAACCACACTCTATGAAACAACGTTCTTCCAAGTTTTTCTTATTCCCTCACTTTCTGTAATCCTACTCCCATTTAGTCTGGTTGGAAAGTTGGCTGCATATCTTTAAATGTCAATAACATTACAAGATATTCTATGCCCAAGTACTAATATTGAAACTAGAGAGAACCAGTAGTTGCTTGCAGTCTGAAATATTCCTGTATACAAGTTGTAGAAGTCTCTGCCTTGTTATTTACTGGAGACTCCAGCCTGATAGTTCCTGGGCCAATGGAAACTGTCTCTGGAACAGGAAGTTTTTATAGCCCAGAAACTAAATTTAAAACTACATTCTTTCGGTTGCTACATTGACTGAGTTCCTAAGTTCCTGAAAAGGTTCCCAGATTTGTGGGCTCTAAAAGTGGAAGTAGGTACCTGCAGTCAAAAAGCAGGTTAAGGTCCTCACTCCAAAAAAAAAAAAAAAGGTTCCTGAAGACGTTTTTTGGGATCAAAAAGAGCAACGACAATACAAACCATCCCCACAATTGGTATATGAAAGTACATAAGATGACTTACACCTCTTGTCTTTTCTCACCTGTGTGTGTTTTCATATGCTCATCAAAATACTGTTTCATGTTGAAGTCTTTGCCACACCACTGGCACATGAACTGCTTGTGTCCAATGTGAATGCTCATGTGGGAGCGCAGCTGGTACTTGTACTGGAACCGCTCGTCACAGTTCTACAGCAGAGACAACAGAGGCATTCAGATAACATGTGCACACCAGGTCAGTACACAGGCATGCAAACAGAAACACAACCATAACTCCAGACACACATCAATATCTAAAACTTGAATTAGGCGAAACATCTTCCAAATACTCTTCTTACTTTAAAAGAGTCATTATGGGGTTTAAAAGACTAACAATTATGTAGATTCCCATTTCTTTTGAGGATTTAAAAAGTACAGATGTGTGTACACTGCTGTCATGCGACTGCTGTACATAGACTACTTTACATGCACAAAACAAACCAGGTTACCGGGACAAGTCAGGTTGGGCAGTAAAGTATGCAACACTTTTATGTGTATTTCAATTGAGACAATTTAGCTTTAGTCATACCTAACAACTGGATATAACCATTTTGCACACCAGGGAGCCCAGCCCAGGATACGTGTATACATGAGAAACAAGGTTACTGCAGCAAACCAACAATAACAGGATTATTTTTGTGTATGTGACCACACTGTATATTTGCAATATGAGGCTTTCTTTGTCAGGTATTTTCTTGAAATGTGTTATTTACAACCCCCAATGACCCCCCCCCCCCCAAAAAAAAAATAAAAAATAAAAAAATAAAAAAAAATCTAGCAGTTTCCATATGGCAATACGCTGAAAAACCACTCAGGAAGGTCTTTATATACACCCTTAATAAGCATATAATAACACGTTACAGTGTAGGATGACTTCAAACATTTGATTAGAGCAGCTCCACCCATACACATGTGCTCCCTGTGTGCTGTCCATTCAAGTGGTTGGACATTTAAAGACCTCGGGTGGGAGTAAAGCACCCCATCTGTCAACCTCCTCTGAATTAATGAGTCAGGACAGGGTAACGATATCAACTGCTACTGACTCTGTTACCAGAAATAAGCTTGGAAATCTTGATGCACAATGTGACAAAATTGAATCGATGAAAGAGATTGGTCAAAACTCCAAAACACAAACTTTTAGCTCTACATTTATTTTACGTTATAGTTAAATGGTGAACACTGTATGCGTGGTTTGACTTTAGCTTCTCTGTACAAGTCAGATAACAACAGTCAAATGAAGGTTCAAAATACATTACGATGGTATGCCCCCCGAAAGACATCAACTGAATATAACTGACTATTTTGGGTTGTTCACAAACCACAGGGCACATCTGCTCAAACTAATGACTGAAACTACCTTGAGGCTCCTTTTGAGGCACACAAGGGAAAATTCATCAAAACTATAACCTTCAGTCTTTCCACTCAAGACAGCCAGTCACTCCTTGAGTACTGAATTCAGCTAAAAATAAATACATTACAAAAGGACAAGGAAGAAAGACGATGACATTTATGTGTCTTTGTTTATGACAAACAACATCTAATGAATACCATTACTCCAGTATATCAACATTATATAGGTTCTAACATAATTGTACACAGGTATTTTGGGCAGGGCAGTAAATTACACTGGGACTGTGGGGAGAAAAACTCCTCATTCAAGTGTGGAATTTGGGCTGCATAGAAAGTGCAGTGTGTCTGGCTGGGAACTGTTGTGGTAAAAGGCTGAGTCATATGTCTTTCATGCTATGTGAATGACCTTCACAGGAAAACACATATTTCAACAGCAGCGGCATGCGAAAGGATGATGAAAAGAAAAAGACAAAACAAGACAAGCAAGCCCCATTCAGCTATACAGGCGTACCTCCAATAAGAAATAAATAAATAAATAAAAACAAAACAAAAACTAATAGAAGATAGTCTTTATCTGACGTTTAAAGCCAGGGATGTTATGTACTATGTTCATACTGAGTAGCTGAGTGTGAAAAAAATGCATCTGTGAACACACTGAAGGACAATTTGTACACAGCACAACAAACCTCCCAAATGTTGTTTTAGCTGCTTTTATCCCAAAAAAAAAAAAAAATTTTTTTAGTCCATGTCTAAGGTGAGGTAATCCTATTCCTCAACTGCATGGCCTAGCATAAATGTGTATTTTGTCCTTGTGGCACTGGCCTTAGTTTTAACAGATACAATCAAACGAAAACAAAAAGCAGGTATCTGATAACAAGCGGTCACTCTTGATGTAGTTGTGTCACATTTTGATGCCTGTTGTGAACTGAAATCTGTCTTAAATAGATTTCAGCCCAATCTGGATTTACCTGAACACAGGATATCATGTTTGTGCAGTGCCACAATGTGTGTATCTTACCTCACAACGGAAGGGTTTCTCTCCAGAATGCTGGAGTGAGTGAACTTTTAAAGACATGCTGCGTTTAAATGACTTCCCACATGTCTCACATGTGAATGGCATGTCCTTAGTGTGAGCTGGGTTTGGGGGAAGAGATGGATGAAAGAGAGAAAGAGGAAAAACAACACTTAGAAAACTGAATGGACCTGATTAGGTAACATCGAGGTTTCAAATAGGATAGCTGTGTATGATAGAAGACTACTACTAAAATTAAAGAAAGTTCATCTAATCATCGCATGAAAAAATGCCATATAAGCACCTTTTAAAAAAAGAAAAAAGGTAAGTGTAAAGTCACATGAAAAATATCTATAATATAAAACATTATTTGTTGTGGTTCAATTGTATTGGACTGAGAGCTATGTGGTGGCTCACACCACTAGTATGATATATTAAGGTGATGAAGCATAATAGGAACTGTGAAAAAAAGGCTCCCACTTACCAACCATGTGTTTACGGACGTGAGCCATAGTGTAGAACTTCTTCTCACAGATTTCACATGAGAACTTCTTCTCTGCATAGCCGTGCACAATCTTGATGTGCTCATGCAGTGACCACAGCTTCTTAAAAGACTTGTTGCAGGAGACACACTGAAGAAAACATAGAAGTAGGGCAAAAAAAAAAAGAAGAAAAAAAAAAAAGGGACTAAGCTTATTGTTGCTGATAGATATCATGAGTAACAAAACCTGAGGGCCATTACATGGTTCCATTTGCTTAAATTGTTTCCTTATACTCCAGCTCCCTCTGCTGGGGTAAATTCAGCATGATTTAATTTGCTTAAACCCCTATCTTCTGATGACAGTCGATAAACCAAACTGCTTAGATGCTGTTAGGGAAAAAAGACACAAAGGGAAAATATATGGATTTTATCAATGCTAATTTATCTAGCTTTGTTGATGTGATTCCTGATTAAATTATATCAGGATTTCTGCAGTGTTAACCAAAATAAATTTAAGACTTTTTAAGACTAATAGGATTCAAAAGTTCTTTCTACTTCTGCAACGAGCTAATGTCAGCTTGTCACAGATTTCTTTATATGGTCATCTGCTCCATGCACAGCTTGTTCTCCCAAAACAGTCTACCTGAGTAGTATTATAGGGATTTAATGTACTCCAGCACACAAATAATATACAGTGCAGGTTCACTAGTGACAGCAGAATAACATTTTACTAGCAACATTAGACTGTGTATTTCCTGACAGCAGTCAGCAGTTTTCCACTCAGTTGGCATTAGTGCATTTCCCACATGTGCAACTACTAACAGGGGCATACAGTTAAAAATGTTTATACAGAGATTGTGATTCAGAGACTAATTTCACTGTTTTCAAACAATAACCAGGTAATGGTCGTAATATTTACAGAATAGAGACTGCCATAATCTTTGTTGTTGGGTGGATGCTTGTGCTGACCACGCGCATACTCTGGATCAGATTCGGGCTTGAACATGTACGGATGGATTTGAGAAGTTGGCATTTCCAATCAATTGTGTTCTGTTACTTAGTTTCAGTTACTATTTACTTAGTTTTACAGTTTGCTTTAAGAACCTCCACACCAATAAGGGGATGAGGCGGTGCTCACAAGCGCTAGATGCGGCGCCCCTTGGCAGGCTTCTGGATGTTCGGCCAATCAGTGGGCTTTTAAGGGGGCCTGAGCTAATATTGCCTGTTTCAGTCAGAGGCTCAACTGAGGAGTTGCATTACAGGCAGTTAAAATATATCATTATTTATCTCTTTTTTTTAAATCATGCAAAGCTACTCTAGTGGAGTCCCAGAATAAAAATATAGAGCTAGAAATAAGCATAATAGGCCTCCTATAATACCATTAATTTTCTGATATTTCTAATCATATTTTTTGCAATGTTTGCTACTAGTCTGAGGGTGCAGATTGAAACTCCACAAGAAAGGATCGAAAAGCCTCCTGTAGCACAATCCACTGTCACACTTGTAGTGTTGCTCTGGAAAAGATCTCATGACAGCCCAAAACCACATACAAAAAAAGACTAATAACTACTGTTTCCAGACGAGCAAAAATGTTCAAGAACTCTGTAAATGAAATTTAAGACCTCTCAATACCTTCTAAAGAGGTATTAAGAAACTTAATTCAATGCTTTGTATGACTTTTCAAGACTTGCAGATACCCTTTATATAAACTACAATACAATGTGAGGCATCTCCCCTGTGTGGACCTTGTCATGTTTCTTTCTGTGAAACTGAATGACAGTCTGGATGAATGAAAGGCTTGAATTTCAAAGTAAACTGTATGATTTTTAAAAAAAACCTAATTGATTGCAGAAGTATTCATTCCCTTTATAATCAATGTTCAGGTTAGGCACCAATTAAGTCAGCAATTACAGGTGTAAGTCGTGTAGATCAATCTGTATCAGCTTGTATTTTTCTAAAATTTTCTTTGCAAAACTGTACAAATTCTCAACTTGCAAATACAGAACATTTATATAGCTGTTTTGGAGCAATTCCTGTCTATCTTTGGTTTTATGTTTGGTGTTGCTATCTTGTCGGAAAATAAATCCAGTTCTGTGATGGCAGTTATATCATAGACTGAGGGGCCTACTGCAGAGAAGCGCAAAAAAAAAAATCACATCACGCTGCCACCAAGAGGGAAACCACAACACTAAAGGAGTTTATATGAAGGCCAAAAAGTTTAATTGTGTTCTCATCTGATCAAAGAGACATCTTACAATTTGTTTCAGAATCTCCCACATGCCTTCTGGCAAATGCTGGCCAATTTATCATGTGATATTTTTCAACAGCGTCTTTCTCTTTTCTACTTCATAAAACTGGTGATAGAGTCGAGAAATAGTTGTGTGCACATCATCTTCCATCTCAGCCATGAACCCTAAAGCTCCATCACAGCTGCCATAGGCTTGTTGTCAGCCTGACTAGTGCTTTTATTACCCAGACATTCAGTTGCTGAAGTCACCCTATTCAAGGCAGACTTAAACTGAGCCAAAATTGGTTCTTTTCTCATTAGTTTTACTATTATCTTTTGTGTTAATGATATAATTTTGACCAGGAAATTGACAAACCAGTTGACAGATTTTCAAGATACAGTCACTTTTAACACTTTGATTCAATACAAGTGACAGCCATTCAGTATACTATGTAGATTCTAAAGTGATAGTTTTGATGGTTTAGGTGCATCAGAGTAGAACGGTGTGGATACCTATGCAATCGGTTATTTTGTGTGTTATATTTGCACTTAATTTAGATGAATTTGATCATTTTTTCTGTTGATTAGTGTTTAAAATCCTTTTTTATTGTTGTTATGAATATCAATGACCAAAAAAATGTGGCAGTGTCAAATGCTACACTAAAGACACTTCAGAGCCTTTAGTCCACAGTGTGTTGTGTATACAGTCTCTGTGTTTTCTGGAAGTCAATGACAGCGACACACTTGAAGGGATTGCATAGCGGTTTCCTAGTCTTATCACCTAATACAAGCGACACACACACACACAATTTATACAGTAAAACGACTGCAAAAGAAAAGCATTTCATTCGAGTGCTGCGTACTAGGCAGGAAAACTGTATTATCAGGTTCTGCATCGGTGAATGCAATTTTCACCTTCATGAGGCTCACTGATTATTAGAAAACTTGTATTTTCAGAACTTCACGTTTTCAACTGGTTTAACCAGCTGGACCAAGCTGACAATTCTTTCTTCACTAAAGATGCAAATCAAACTCCGTAAAACAGGGGGCTAAATTGAGCTATTCAAAAACATATTACCCTTGGGCATTAATATGCTAAAATCGATTTCTTTTTTAGTTTTAGAGAAGTGAAACCATATTGGACCCACTTTTATGAGAATATAAAGGTCGGCAGTTTCAGAGGGTGTGAATCTATTCTCACGACGCAGTCTATTAATATAATTATGTTTCAGTTTTCCTTCTCAAGTATTACAAATAATTCACAGCTGGAAAATATAAAATATCATTCATATTATTAAGCAGTATTTTGACTAGAGGCATTTGACTTGCATTTAAACTGCCCAGTAACAACTAAGTTGTTACTTTACTTCACTTTTTTCTTTTCTTTCTTTCTTGAAAACACCCTATAAATCTATTTTAAATATATTAAATAAATAAGCCGTGGCAAGTGCTTAATTCATCTAAATCTATCTAGGTATCTAAACATCTTAGTATCTAACAATATTGTAGACCATGAAAATACACTTCTATTAAGAATAACATTTGCAAGGTTAATTACGGAGATGGTATGAGACAGGAGAGGTTTGCTTTACCTGGATGTTCTTCTCACAGTCAGTCTGCTGGTGTAAGGCCAGCTCACTCTCCAGGACAAACTTTTTGCCACACTTGTCACAAATCTGCATTCGCCTGTGAGTGACATTCATGTGCTTCTCCAGGTACCAGCGTGTGTTGAAAACTCGAGGGCACTTTTCACAAGCCAGCATCTCCTTCTCCTCCACCTCTGCTTTCCCCCCTGTCGTCGTGGTCGTTGAACTTGCGGACGATGGGGCTGACCTAGCTGATCTTCGCATGTTCTTTGGAGGCTCCATGCGCTTCCGTCGCCCCCTGGTGGTCATCCCAGCAGTGGCAGTGCTCAGAGCTGTCCTGAGGCTTTTCCTCCGCGGCTGGCTGGGAGCTGCTGTGCTACTTGCCCCCCGACGGGCTCTCTTTGACCTCGTTCTTCGGCTTTCAATCTCATCTTCCTCGTCATCTTCCTCCTCTTCATCAGGGCTGTCCTCCTCCTCCTCCTCCTCCTCCTCTTCCTCCTCATCGTCGTCGTCATCATCGTCACTGCCAGCTCTCTCAGAGTCATCTGCTGTGGTTCCAGTTTTGTTGTCACCCTTGGACACATGAAGAGTCTGGTTGTTCAGGTTAACTTCAACAATGATCTGCTCACGCTTGAAGCCCTCCTCTTCCCCATCCTCATCCTCACCCTCTTCTTCCTCATCGTCGTCATCGTCTTCAGTGTCGTCAGAGGTGCCGTTGTTGCCAGCCTGCGACCCCTGTGTCCCCACCTCCTGTCCTGCTCCACCCTCTCTGAAATACTGCTGATGTTGCTGTGGAGTCACATGTTGTGTGGGCAACTGACCAATGTTCTGATCTCCCATGGATGTTTTGGCTGCCATTTTATTGTCCACTAACACAGAATAAGGCTTGCCACCAACCTCCCTCTTGTAAAGTTTGCCTGTCAGGTCCAGATCTGGGTTAGGGGAGTGAAAATAGGACTGGGACACTGGCGCCCTGCGTCCTTCCTCCTGTGACATCCCGCCAAGGCTAGGGACGGAAACCTCTTCCTTGAGGCTCTGGCAGGATTTCATGGAGAGGGAAAGGGAATGGAGGGATGGAGTTGGTAGGGCCACAAGGAAATGGAAAAGATACTGCTATGGTGCTTTGTTAGACTAGCGTATTCTACAAGGAGGGGCAGGGGACGCCACACCAATCCCCCACCTTCCTTCTACTGAGGAGAAAGGAAGGAGGGGATGAGGTGAGAGAAAGTCAACCTGATTCGAAGAGAGCATCCATGCTGTCCAAGGTAGGAAATGCAGTCGGAAAGACATACAATCTGTTCCAAGTTTTGTTTCATATGCTTAAAAGATCAGACTGCAAAATCAAAGGCTCAGTGTCTTTGATGCTGAACATTTGAAGCTAAATTCCTCTCCAGTTATTATGTGAGGTGTAGGCAGGATCCAGATTCAGTTTCTCTTAAGACTGGTGCTCTGCAGGGTGCCAGTGTCCTCAAATTGCAGAGCAGGTAAAGACAAGCTGAATGCCAGACATGGAACTGCTATAAGGACTTCTGTGTCTTGCTTGAAGAGCCATTTACAGTGCATTACCTGTGAGATAAGACAGAAGGAACGAGGAGAAATATAAATGAGATTAGAAAAGGTTCTCTTCCACTGTCTAGTCTCACTTCAGTCAAACCTGAAATTACAGCCATATTATTGTTGTTCAACACTGAGCGCCAACTTCCCCACAAATGTTTCAGTATTGTGTGTAGGAGTTGAAACCACAGACTTTGAAAATGAATGTAAGAGGCTTCAACTTAAAAAAAATTGAGCAGTCTAAATATTTCCAAACCACAAGCAAAACACCTCATTAGAAATTATTATGCAGAGATGGTTTGCTTTTTGAAATGACACACAATAATACATTTTGTAAATGTAAGAGTATATTTACATCAATTAAAACGGAAAGCTGCTACTACTTCCCTGCTATGGACAGAAAAGATGTAAATATCTTTTTCAAGATGATCAGATAAAAGTTATTTATATAAGCCTCTGAGCAAAAAAAAAAAAAAAAATTGTTGCTCCAATCAAAAATGTCTCTTGATCGTAGTTAGGTTTTATATCTTTTCAGTGTAACATTTGGTAAAATTAATATAACTAATTTGCATACTTTCCAGAAAAACAAACCAACACCAACTCGATAGCAGAGCACTGAAGAAAAAAAAAAAATCATCTTTAGTTTTAAACTACACACACCTCCCATTGACAGTTAAAGAGCATAGTGTAACCACAGCTCAAGAGCTACAACCACAGGAAAAGTGTATTTCAGTCTTTCAATAAAGCATATGCACTGCACAATTTCGTACCCACAGTAATATCATCATGTTTATGCAAGTTAAAGATGAAAACAACTATTAAAACAAATGAATTTATTTCCTAATGGACTCCTTGCTTTTATAGCATTTGTCAGATCCTGACCTTTGTGTACATCTATGCAGGGGTGTCCCTGGCTGACAGTTGGATGACCTCAAACAACCTTACACCCTACTTGCCAAAATGAGTGTGCACCAGGGTGGGTGGTTCTCTAGAAAACCTCCCTAAGCAAAAAACAAAAAACACATTTCCTTCCTTGGAGACAGCAAACATCCTCTCCTGTTTATACAAAAATCTTATGCTTTATTTCTTTTAACAACTGACGTACCCAAAAGAAAACATAAATAGGCCAAGAGGTACTTTCAAATTCAAACACTTCCCACCTGACCCATGAAGACTACTTTGTTTTAATTTACAGTCATGATTAAAATGAAGGCTTTGCAAGTGTGCTAGAAAAAGGAGCAAGAGCGTGCAAATGAGAGGATCAAATGTGACATGATGAGTGTGGAGCCACGCAAAAACAATAACTCTGATTATTTTGACAACTGTGAAAATTTATCAAAATTAGCTCTTTTAGGTTCAGCCACCAAAATAACCCACCTTTCTTTCTCTTACTTTTTCCAAGCAGCATTTGTCACCTAAAAAGTACTGTTTAAAATTTGCGGCGTCTTACTTTTACCACAGTCCTTACTACTTCTTTATAATTGAGAGTCAATTGCAACTCTAATTCAAACTGAACAGAAACTGTACCTGCTCAAAATGATCTGTAATAAAACCAGAATAATTCCAAATTACAGACCTACTTTTGAAAGCTAAAAAAAGGTGACTTGCAAGTATTTACTCTTCAACATTTTTTGAATTTGTTCATTGATTCATTTTTTAAAAGATGTTCTGTGTATCTCAATATTCAATCTGAATTTAAGTTCTGGTCAAAGTGATTCTCAATTAATTGCTACAATCTGTCATGGTAAATCCTAAACTGATCTTCCTCCTGTCACTTCATTTCAGCAGACTGTAACAAAAAGCATGCAAGAATGAAGGCAGATGTAAATCGAACTTCGTTATGATTCTTAGGTTTTTATTAAAGCCAAACATACATCAATCTGTTCTACCGGTTTGCAAGTACAAGTGAAAGCCATTTATGCAGAATTTCCTTATCCACACATACAAGACACACCTGTCTTCCTGTGCATGCTGTCTCTGATCCTTTCTGAGAATTGGACAGCAGCTCTGAGAGCATTAAGACCACAGGGGGAGGGTGAGCTCTGCACTAACAGCGCAACTCAACTCACATGGCTGTCTTAGACACAAAGCCTAATAGATTATCCTGCTTCTGGATGACAGAGGAGTATAAATATCATAAGAAACCATTGCCTGAACTTGACTTAAAATGAAATCAGCTGGTTCCATTCACTTTTAGACTCATGCATGTTTAAAATAATTTTTTATGGGCTTGAAAGAATGTATGACAGCTGACTTTCAGAATGTATTTAGATTTCCAATCACAATCTAAAACTAATTAAATGTGCTAATGTAACTGTCAAAAACTATCAAAAAACATACACGTGCAAGTAAACAAACACTGAACGTGTTATGGAACCCATATTGAGTAAAATCCTTCCACCCACTTATTATCAATGATGAGTCATTTCAGAGTTTCACTAACAGTGAAATAATGCAAGTCTTTGATGTGGGAATAAAGTAGATCGCAGACTTTCTCAATATCACTGGTAATTAGCCCACACAGCCACCTTGTCAGATTGGGAGGTCAAACCTACTGGAAAGATGATCATTTGTGACTGCCTTTCTTAGTTTGGATAGCTTTCAAAGATGAACTTTGCACCCTGATGCAAAAAACAAAAAGTGCATCACTGAATATCTGTCAGCCCATTCCAGTAATCCAAAGCGTTACTGATGTTCGGCAAAACTTGCCCAGAATTCAAAGTTTATTCAACAATAACCAATTTAAAGCCTTTCTTGATCATGCTTCAGAGACATAAGAGAAACAAAAAGTAATTTCGTATAGGTTAAGCCACAAAGCAAAACATATACCAGATAGATGCTATCGTGGCTTAAGATTTGAATAACACAGGATGGGAGCTGTATTGCAAAGGCACTATACAATACTTAAACCAACAAAACTAAACGGCCTGAGTGTTCTTAAGTGCTTGGCTGAACTGTGACAGTAAAGCAGATGAGACATCTGAAGCAGTCAAAATGTGTCACGTTTACCTCTTATTACGCAGCGCTCCTCAAATCCATGCTCCCTCTCAAGTCTAGACTTTAATGAGCTTTCCCTTTCGCAGCTTGTAGTGGACCGTGTGAGGGTTCACATTCCTCACTCTGTCCAAACTCATAAGACCTTAACCAGCTCACTGTGTGGTGCTCTGCAGGGGTGCTCCATGCGTCTCTAGGTATTTGGCCCTCAAGCACATAATCAGGTCATAGAGCAGTAACTAGTGTTTTTAGTCTAAGGTATCATATAAGAGTGGGAGGGTTATCATCTCAGCCATCTCAAGCTCTCCCATTTCATGTTTCTCTATTCTCATCACCACACAGAGAGACACTATCAAGCCTGACAGGAGACAGAGTCCACCCGATGTTACTACTTGGATATCTCTATTCTGAATAGGGAAAGATAACATGGAAATACTCAACATGACTTGTTTAAAATCTGATTCAGATTGTACTATGATACTGAAACATTACTAAATACAAACGGAAGGACTGAGTCCAACAAGACTACTGGCAAACGAAGTTAGATAGCGCGAAACCAACACTACAAAATTTTGGAAAGTATAACGAGATATGGTGCAACAGCTGCTTTCTGGTTTTATGGTGCCACAACTTGCAGAGGGTAATCTTTTCAGCAACAAGACTTGGAGTTGATGTTTCAGTGTGCATGAAGCAAAGAAAGGGTTATAACAAAAGGCAACATTATACACCGAGCAGCAGTAACACTGTGCAGGCCAGGCCAACTTAGGCTACTTAGCTAGCTAGCAATACTCCATAGGTACTAACCTGCACACATGACAAGCTAACTTGGCTACATTAGCTCAAGGTACAGTCATTAGATATTTTAGTGCAGTTGGGGTTACTCAGCTTGAAGAACAACCATATTACCTTGCACAAGCTATACCATCTAAAGGCTAGTATTTGCTGACAATCACGAGCTAACAACAGCTAGAGGACTTTCACTTTTTTAACCCAAAACCGCTCAGACTGGGGCTAGTTAGCTTAAAGCTAGCATTAACGTCGGATATTTAGCATTAACGTTCCACTTAATTTCGATGCCGCACTTTAATCGGGGAGAGTGACAGTTATCGGACCCACATGAAGCGAGATGAAAAGCCGATGTCACGCGTTGTTATCGACGGATCTTTCTTGTAGTGCAAGACGCAAAGCGCCGCTTTCCTAACAAAACCCAGACTGCTGTAACGTCTCTGACAAGCCCACTCAACTCGACACTGTCACAAAGTCACTGCTAGCTCCGCTCTCGGACATTTCTCACCGTAGCTTCGGCCACCGGCTACCGGCGACCTGCGTGTGCTTCTCCCAGCAGCTGCCATGCCTGTCACACACGCCAGCGCACAAATTTAAGTTATATAGCAACATTTTGTTGTCGGTTTGCTGGCTTACCTCCGTCAAGAGCGACCTCCCTCTTGCGCTCGTGCAATCAGAGTTGCACAGATTCTGGGTTGTACGCGCACTTTTCTCGCTCGCCTCCCGTCCACATTCGAGGATGTGCATTTAGAAATGACAGTGGTCTTTCGTTGTTTTTCTCCTCTGGTTTTCTTCTTTTCTTTTTAATTTTTTTTTTTTTTTTTTGCGGAAGATTATTTGTTGATGTGCGTTACGGACTGCGGAGGGTACCTGCGCTGGTGCGTCCTCAGCCCAGCTACGTGGCCCGGCCAAGCTCTCGCGCTACCACTGCCGTCCCGCGCTCATCCCAGGCAATTGAGGCCGCTGTCTGGGCAGGCGCGCGCGGCGGCGTGTCTGGGTCTCCCCTCCAAAACCAGACAGGGCACGGGGCGCGCGCACGCCGAGCTGAAATCACTGATTGATTAAATAATAATGAGCAGACCCTGAGGACCGTTTATCCTCTCAAAGGAAAATCCTGAAAGTGTAATTAATTTATTCTATTTGTACCATCAACTCTCGCTCCTCAATTTTAATATATATATTTTTTTAATTTATTGAGTTTTTATACGGTTTTAAAAAAGACTTGACATTTGGTTTAGAGCTGACAGGCATTCACACACAAAATAAACCTCAGTCCATGTCCATCTTTGTAGAAAAGGGTCCATCTTCATTTGCAATTGGGCTGTCATATTCAAAATTGGATTACAAACTGGGCAAAGCGGGCAAGTACTCAGGGGCCCAAATTTACTCCATAAAATCTGAGTCTAAGTAATTTTAATTTTCGCAAACTTGTTTAAAAAAAAGCACCACTTGAAGTATACTATCAACTAAGACGGCTCCTCCATCTTGTAGCCCTGGTCTTGTAGAGGGACTTGGGACTGTGTCAAAATTGTGAATACCTTTACTGATTTAGTTTATATTGTGCTCATTTGTTGCAATATTACATCATAGGGATTACATCATTGTTGTAATATTACATCATACGGGTAGTGTAAGGATGCAACCAAAAATAATTTTTATAATCAATTCATCTGATATTATTTTTACACAATAATTTTATTTAATAATCGGTTATACAGTGTATAAAATGTCAAAAAAATGGTCAAAATTGCCCATCATTATTCTCTGAAGCCCAAGGGAACATCATCTAATTGCAGCAATTAATCAGATTTGCAGAGGCTGGTACCAGAGAATTTTTGCTTAAAAAGAATCAACTTAAACAATGGATCAACTATAAACGTTGTTGACAGTAAATTTCCTGTCAATCCTCTAATCAATTGAGTCACTAATCAATTCAGCCCTTGAAGTACTGTTTGGCCATTTAACTTATGGGGGGGGGTCAGTAGTGGAGAAGCGAAAAACCCAGGGACCCCTCGGGGTTAATTCGACCATGGTTATATACTCCATTGTGTAGATTTGTTTTAGCCCTTGAGTCCATTGAGTTGTGTTTGGTGATAGCAAATTTAGTTTCAAGTTTATTGTTCTGTTTCCTACCAACCATTAACATAACGCGCAAGATATTCCTTGGTCTTGCTTGCTTACCTCATTAGTGGAGAATTTCAGGAAAATGACCAAATTAAAGATGAAAATATAAATAAAATACATCCATGACAATGCATAGGACAAGGGTTTAAAAATTAATGATGGATATAAGACATCTGATACCAGGAATGCATCCATTTTAATCACAACCATGCCTTCTTCAAAAATTTGTTTCATTAATCTGACATGATTTCCCCTTGAACTATGTCTCTGAAAACATTTAAACGGTTTTTCATTTTTCACAACACACCACCACAAAACTTAAAACTTTCACTCCGTCGCCAAAGCTACCAGTGACAGATAAAACTTTTATTAATTTTTGAAAGATAATGGAGCAGTTGTTACGGAAGCAACGGTGAACAGTGCAACTGACTCCTTCTCTGCTATTGTAATCAAAGAGATGGTGCAATTATGAAGCACCCTCATGCTGTGACAGTTATTACACTTAATAGGAAATGCTGAACAACTCCAGGCCTTGAACAAGAAGTCTGACCACTGGGAGGTAGAAAGACAATTTTATTGTTCAGTCGAGCCATTACTGAAACACGGGGCTTTTACTGTCTCCACACAAACCAAAGACACGGCGACAACAGTAGAGAATGAAGGATCATTATCTACTTTCTGACAGGCACATTCCAATTGAATGGGGGTGGCAATAATCATTTATGAAGACATAATTTGCTAGAAAGCAGAAATCTTATCCATCTAGCAAGTCAGAACACAGTATTTATTTCAAATGAATAAACCATCTTTATTCAGTTATGTCTTAAAGTGTGAATCCAAAGAAGAGCCTCTCTTTTGTTTCAGATTTGAGCACAACAATAACAGAGTAACAGCATTTATCGTTCACAATTTATCGGCTAATCTTTTGAAGGAATCAGACTGTTTTCTCTTGATGTAAAAAACACTGCTGCTTTCCACACATGTAGCGCTCATAATCTGAAACAATGTGGCAAAGACAAATCTTTAGAGAATTTACTGCATTGTCAATTCTATTGAAAACAAAGTACTAATATATATATGTATATGCGTGCGCTGGTGGAGCGATGGAGCTATTAACCCCTCTCCACTTCCATACACATGGGTGGACTTCATAAATGTAGCCACCTCAGACCTCTCACTTTGTCTCCCGCCACCCTACAATCAGCAGAGCCCAGTCCAGAGTTGGTTAGAGAAAGAGTGGGAGGAATGTGTGTGTGAAGTCGGGAGAGTCCTTTGTTGAATCCTCCAACCACCCCTTTCACGGCCCATGTAACGGGTGGAGACAGCACGAGTTGGGTGGACACGGTGTGAGATGTTATCACTGGGGCAACTGGAGCAGCGTGCCCTGTCCTGAGGGTAGGTAAGTGACATTGCGAGAGCGGGAGAGCTGGAAAGCGATGTCCTCGGCTGCCTCCAGCTTACGCAGCTCTACCAGACCATCGCCGGCCTCCATTAGGGAGTTGGCGATGAGCAAGGCAGCTTGAGAGTCTCCCTCTGCTGAGATGATGGCAGCCTGCTTTTGTTGCTCTGCCTAAAATGGATAAAAAAAATTACTCTGATTCAACCTTTGACTTTTTTTCCTCCCATAGAGATTGCATACAAAGTTTTAAATGCACAAGTACTATAGGGATGACGGGGATGATTTTTACATTAAAAATAATACCTTTTCTACAACAAAACGGGCCCTTTCAGCCTCCTGCTGAGCCACCTGCTTCATCTCAACAGCCTCAGTGAATTCCTTGCCAAAGGTCAAGTGTGTCTGGGAAAAAAAAAAAAAAACACAATATAATTATTTCCCCCAGTTAAGATCCAACCACAAACATAAAATGGACTTTGGTGCAAAATCTGCCAGCAGCTTCATACCAGTGAAACGTCATCCAAGATGAGGCCGAAGGTAGAGGCTCTTTCCGTAAGGTCCTCACTGACCTGGCGAGACACAAGCTCTCTCTGGGTGATTAGCTCACCAGCATCAAACCGAGCCTGTGAGAAGAAGACATGGTATTTTTTTGAGTTTATTTATCTGCTCATTCTCAACAAAAAAAAGTTTCATCTGTTTGTCATTTTGCTTTTTTGACTGATACGCACCACTACAGCCTTCAAGACCTCTGTGGTGATGGATGGTAGCACCCTCTCATCATAGTCCTCACCAATACTAGTGAAGATGCGTGGCAGCTGGCTGCTCACCGGCCGGAAGAGAATACGCAATGTGATGTTTACATTCTGCAGATCTGTGGGGCGAATGGTTCAAAAGTAACTCATAGTGCATACATTAGCCTACAGTAAAAAAGATTTTTTCATAGATTAATACTACCTTGTGTGTAGAGTATAAGTTTCAGTCTTAGTTAATGCTTACACAGTATATAGACAAAATGTAAACACATATAGAATTGTTAGATTTGGATCTTTGCCGTGTCAGCTTATAGATTTTTTATTATGAAATAAAACTAGGAAAATATCCTTAAACAACCCATACAGCCTACTGATTTTTGCGAGACAAAGAAAGTGTATAGACAGCAGTAGAAAATGGCAGAGCAACAGTTTTGTAGTTTATTGATGTACCTTTACTGCCTGTGATGACAGGCACGTTGCGTGGACGGGAGCGGCAGTCAAAAATAATAGGTTTCTGCACCCAGGGAATAAGGAAGTGGGTCCCTTCACCAACAACAGCCTCTTGCACTCCTCTAAACCTGTCAAATATCACAGCCCGGTGTCCTGCATCAACTGTGGAAACACAGATAATTATTAATCTCTCTGCCAAAAGGTTTGTGTATACAGCATACACATTTTTACAGTTTGTAGCTCTACAACTGTCCTATATTTTGTTGAGAACTTTTCAAATTATATAAATTAGATTGTTGAAGAGCTACATGGCTGCTGTGGAGTTTATAACTGACAAATTTTATGAAACACATTCATCAATTTTACCACTCTACCTCAGTATTTTTGAAACACTCTGCAAATACAGAAAACACAAATTGATAAACGCTGCAAAATTGTACATAACAGATTTGAGTTACAGCACAGTGGAGGTTTCCAGGGGACATTGAACACACCAGTAAATACTAATGTTAAATAACACCGAGTGTGTAGTCAATAACTAATTATGTCAGAAATACACAGAATGTTAAGGAAGGAAAAAAAAAAAAAAAAAAGTACGTTGTTTTGGATTTTGGGCGTTTCTGAGTTTAAAAACACGTTTTCTCTATTCTTTATGTGTTGTCCCATTTTTAATTTGCATGTGTTCATTTATTTGCAGCATTTTATCCAAATGCTGCTTATGTTTTGCAAAGTGGTAAACATATTTTCTTCGTTTGCTTGAGCTTTGTCTATTTGCATATGTTTTATTAAGTTGCAATGTGCTGAGCTCTCTTTACCACCATATGAAATTTTAAATGTACTGCCCTATTTTGAAGATGCAAAAAAAGGGTGGTACAACTTAATACAATAATATCCACAGAATGTGTCATTCAGCAGTCTTAATTAGCACGTTATGATCGCCCAGTCTTTTTGATTAAGTACTGCAGTGTTGATGTCAATGACATCAGAATCACTGTGGTAATAACTAGATAAATAGGCCCAAGTTGAAAATAGCCGCATTATGCTTGAAGACTGAATGGTAATGAGTTAATGTGCAGCCCAAGATAAAACAAAGATATTTAGTTTTCCATCAAATGAGGCTGCAACTAACTATTATTTTCATTATTTTTTAATATGCAGGTTTTTTTTTTTGGTTAATTGTTTGGTCTATGAAATATTAAAAAAAAAAATTGTTAAAAATAGTCTATATCAACTTTGCAGAACTGAAGGTGTCCTATGTCTTGTTTTGTTTGCCACACACTCCAAAACCTAAATATATTCAGTTTACTGTGATATATGACAAAGAAAATCAGCAAATCCTCTCTGGAATGAAGTATTTGGCACCGTTTCACTATTTTAGCCCAAAAAAGATGAAGAAAAACGATTGATTAATCAAAATAATTGTCTATTATTTCTCCGCCAATCATCTGATCGACTAATTGTTTCAGCTTCATAACTGCATAAGACAAAGAAAAGCAGATGTTTGGCATTTTCGCTTGAGAAACGAGTGAAAAATTAATTGATTGCTTAATTGATGTGTGAGGTGTTCAGTTGACCGGCACTCACCGTTGAAAAGGGCAGAGTTCACAACACCTCCGCCGATGGCGAGGGCCAGCCCCAGCTTCCCAATAGATTCAAACAGCTTGGCCATGACGGCAACCTGTCGGCGGTGAAGATGGGGCGAGAGGTTGAAACCATTAGCACACATTAACAACATTACGCCTACGCATTGTAAACCCTTTAAGCGTTAGTGGCGGTCTTTGTAAAGCCCGGTCAAATCCCTTCTCTGCAATAACATTTGGCTTCGGCCTTGAGCTGAGTGATGCCAAGGCTGAGGATGTTAGCTCACTAGTTAGCATTAGCTCACCAGCTAGCTGTGAACTGAGGCAGCTGGGAAGTTAAGATGAATAAACCGAGCACTGTAACGTATAACTTAGCACTATAACTTATTAAACTCCTTATAAAACGTGAGATATATTAAAACGACAATAAAGCTTGCGTCGGCCGAGTCCAAATAGCACGCCGGCTACGCATGTTACCTCTCGCTGATAAGACTTACTCAACACCCGTGATATAACGTTATTTGTGGATTACACATACAACTATAGTCTCCAGTTCGCTTTGTAATTATAGTTATACACACGTGTAACAATACAAGAAAGCCTTTTTCTCTCTGTGTCATAACTCACCTCGGTTTCTCTCAGATGTCTGTGACCTCCACCGGACGCGACGTACAACACATGAACTAGCTACTCCGCAGCGCCTGCGCACTGGATGAAGCAACGTATCCTCTGATTGGACAAGAGGCGGACCTCTTCTTCTACGGCCCGTGGCTAAGCGGTACGCATTTAACGTAACGGTGCGCTACTGTTACCTGCTGGCACTGACTGAACAAAAGAATCGTCAGAGGATCATAGCCCACAACCCACTCCGTATCCGCGCCTAGCCTACTGCGGGGCATTCAGATCAAACTCTTGCACTCAAACTTAGTGAACGAAAAGAGCGTGCGAGAGTTTAATTTCAGCTTGAATTTCGCACCTTCTGTCCCCTTATTTTTCTCCATCGTCTAAGTACGCTATTATGTCCCTGCTGTATGACCCTGTGAAATGTCAGAGAGCCATGTGGTAGAGGAAGTACTCTGATATTCTACTTGAGAAAAAAGTAGCAACACCACAGTGTAGAAATACTTAAGTATCTGAGTACTTGAGTACAAGTATTAGGATAAAAATACACCAAAGGAAAAACTACTCTTTATGCAGAATGACCCTTTTCAGAATGATATATATTACTGATGCATTAATGCATCATTCATGTTGCCGCTGATAAAGATGGGACTAATTTTTACTACTTTATGTACCGCTGGTTGGCTCAATCCATAATAATACATCTTAATTTATTAGTTGATTATATTTTGGATCAATAATCAGAATCTGCAAAGTAACTAAAGCTGTCAAATAAATGTAGTGGAGTAAAGAGTACAAAATTTCCGTCTGAAACGTAGTAGAAGTATAAAGTTACATAAAATGGAAATGCTCAATCACTTCAATATTGTACTTAAGTACAGTACTTGAGTAAATGTACTTAGTTACGTTCCATTACTGCAGAGAGCACTATCATTGCAGTTTACTGTGTGAACAAAATAACTGCATTATTGTCCATTACAATACCCACAGACAATAGCAATATACAGACTATGACAACTTCAATACCAGATACTGTGACTGAACCTGTCCCTCTGTGGAGTAACTTAGATAATTGTATGATCTTGTGTATTATCGGTTAAACTGATCAGAGAGTAGTATTTCTAAACCCACCTCGGTCCAACGCAGAGTGTGTGTATGACTGTGGTCTGTGTGCCTGCATGTGATAAGCAGGCACACAGACCACAGTCATACACACACTCTGCGTTGGACCGAGGTGGGTTAGAAATGCTACACTCTGTAGGTTATTTCGGTATTGATATGGCCGGGGGTGGAAGAAGTATTCAGACCTTTTACTTAAGTAAAAGTAGCAAAAGTGAGTATAGTAAAACTACTCTGCCCTTCAAAATCTTAGTTAAGTAAGAGTACAAAAGAATTAGCAGTAAAATATACTAAGTGGACCAAAAGTAAAAAATACTCATTACTTACCTGTTGGATTATAAGTAGTGATGCCGCATTCGAGCATCACTAATGTTGCAGCTGGTAACAGTGGGATTCAATTCAAGTACTTTATATGCGGTAAAAAGTAAAGTATTTTCCTATCAAATGTAAAGGAGTATAAGTATAAAGTAACATAAAATAGAATTTCTCAAGTACAGTAATTGAGTAAATGCACCATGACCAGAGAAACCAGCTCCTGCATATATATATATATATATATATATATATATATATATATATATATATATATATATATGTGTGTGTGTGTGTGTATGTGTGTGTGTGTGTGTGTGTGTGTATATATACACACACACACACTACGTATGTACGGTGAAGTAATGCCTTACAGTGTACAGGCTGCGCAATGGGACGGCATTCGGTCGCCCCCTCGCGCGGACCTGACGAATCACACAACGGTTTGTAGTTTCACTTTCTTCCAATGGCTCGCAAAGCGTGACGGTCTTTGAAAGATAGAGAGAGAAACCGCCCGTGAAACATTGGTAAGGTCAGTAATGTTTACAAATCTGAGAGATGGTTGACGTCCGATAATGGCAGCGTCGGGCCCGAACACACGTCCCGTCGATAGTGCGATAGGCAGAGTGTCACTTTAGATGAGTTTGATATTTTTCCACTTCCTTGACACTCGGCTCTGCAGTCCGTCTTTCTCTCTACGTCTGCGTGCATTACATTTTTTTTTTTTTTTTTTTTTTTTGACATCCTGTTCAAGTAAACATTCAACATTGTTCGCATATCTTGCTGGTCGGCTGCAGGTTGGACTCGAAGAGTTTAGAATTCCACATTATTGGTGATAGTGTCACAGCAACGAACACCCGTCGCGTGTGAGGGGGGAAAAAAAGCACCATCAAGTTACCACAAAAAAAAAAAAAAAAAATGCAGCTTTTGGAGCCGTTTATTCTTTCTCAGTTCGTTGAGAGCAAGACGGCGGCCAGGCTGTAGGGGGGAAGGAGGAAGAGGGCGGGGGCGTCACCTTCATCATATGTCACAGTCTGTCAGTCGATATTATTTACCATTTTCACGTGTGCACATCCAAATCGCACAAGGGGTTTTGCAACATGTCTTCTGCATCAACACAGAGTAAAATACCTCAGCGGCTATAGCATCAGGTCAACTCCGAGCCCGCCATTGACTTAAATAACCAGCTTCGGGGGAACTGGAGAAGACGCCTCAATAAATTTGAGTTTTACAAAAATATTTGCTCGGAGTTTCAATTAAAAATAAATAAATAAATAAATAAATAAAAAACTCATTGGTGATGGCAACTGGAATGGAAATTTTTGAGTGCGTTGGTGTAAGGTCCTAGTAACCCCCAGCAGAGGGTGTTATATTATCAAACATGTCTCCCCTCTTTATTTGCAAGGGTGGGGTCTTTGTGTGGTTGACTGATACAAACATCAACACCTCCTTAAAGACGCTTTGTGCCTCGGCTATTCTGTCAGCTCCGGGCTCGTGTTCGCGCTCACGGTTTCTGCTGCCTCGTGACGTGTGTGTGTGTGTGTGTGTGTGCGTGTGTCTGTGTGTGTGCGCGCGTGTGCGCGTCGCTGTCCTCTCGCAGCCCCGCCGCGAGTTTCTTCCCTCGCAGTCAGCTACCGTGTTTCTCCCAGCAGATGGCGGAGCGGGGCAGGACCGTGAGGGTGAGTGGTCTCCCCGCAGACATTGAGGATGACAGACTGAAGGACAAGCTAATTATCTATTTCCTGCGGGCCAAGAATGGAGGAGGGGAAATAGATTTTGTCACAATTGTCAAGGCAACGCCCGCCTCTGCCCTCATCACCTTCGAGAAAGGCGAAGGTTAGTGGGGTCAGGGCGTGTGTGCATGTCTGTGCATAGGAAGTGTGTGTGTGGGGGGGTGTCTGAATAAATAATTGACTCTATTACAGAGACATGTTGGTGTGCAGATACTAGTAACTATCTTAACTACATTAACACGCAGGTGTCGGGGTACAACATGAAAAGCTTCATTAACTTTCACTCCAAAGACTCCAAAATTTAGTCGCGATCATTTGCAGAGTATTAGTAAGGTATTGCACTGTGTTGGCTGTCACCAGTGATTTACACTGAGCTGCAAAGTTGGCATGCAAGTCAATGGAGTGGCCAGTTGTAAAAGCGCTTAGTCAGGATGCCTCACAGACTGAGATTGATTTCCCTCTGGTGACTCCTCTCACACAGTGGCACAGAGAGTTATTCAGCAGAGCCGACACATTCTGGAAGTGGATGGGAAGAAGTATAAACTCATTGTAACTGAGCATCACGAAAGCCAGGACCCAGACAAGGTATATTTAACTAGAATGTGTGAAAATATGTAAACAAATATTGAAGATACAATAAAATCTATGGATGTTTGTTGTCTCTCTTCTTCAATAATCATAGGTCATCTTAAGTTTATCAGCAACTGTCAACTGCAGCCAGCTTCCTGGGGGAATATTGGCATTGAAAAGCCTCCATAAAAGCCACCCCGATGTCCAGATAATCTATGATGCTGAGGAATTCTGTACATTGTGTGGCACCTACTCCAAAGTCCAGGCTGCCTTGGCTCGATTGCTTGGCCTTCCTGCAGGCCCACAATCAGAAGAAAACAAAGACTCATGTCAACCTGCCCCCAGTTCCTCCAGGTCTGTAAAGACAGCAAAGAAGTCTCATACTCAGGGGTCAGAAGATCAGTACAGGAAACCAGATAAACAAAGAGAGAACGTTCCCACTGGCAGGCCATCCGATGAGGACAACTCGAGCTCCCGTAGAGACCTGACACCTAGTGGATATGGTTGGGAACATACTGGCCAAACAGAGGGTGCAGATCTGCATTTTCCTGGGCCCCCTCCCACAACAGAGGAGGACTTCTCAATAATTATGGATGCAGACATGTTCCAGTATCTGCAGAAACACTGCTGGAAGGAATACCACCATATCCTTAGCCAGTACGGTGTTGAGGTGGTGGATATGACAAACCAGGGGTTGACAACTCTGTTTCTGCAGGTTACAACAGGAGTCGGGGAGGGTGGTCAGGAGCAGGAGCACCTGGAGTTGGCAAGAAAGGCGATAAGTAGGCTTTACCAGGAGAATGAGACCAAGATCCGTCGAGCTCAGCTCCCTAAGGGTATCCTGTCCCCCACGGGAGGACTGCAAAGGGAAATAGAAAACTTAAATGTCAGATTTCCCAAGCTTCTTCTGAATGAAGATGACAGAAATATTTACATTATTGGGAGCAGTAGTGACGTGTCTGAGGCCAAGCAGTTCCTTCTCCTGGGCCATGACAAAATGACGGGTAAAAAGGAGGATGTAGCCAGTCTTCTTAGATATCCTTCATATGATTCGAGTTCATTCACTCCTGCTGATGAGGTGAGAGTCCCCATCACCATGTCCTCCACTGAAGGGTCTCTGGATAATAGGATAGATCAGCTGCTGAGGTCAGAGGAGGATGAGAGGAGAGCTGAAGGAGCCAGAAAGTACAAACTGGCAGCTCGGTTTAAGGATTCAGGGCTGAGTGCATTAGGCAGTCGACCAACTGACCTCACCTTACGAAGGATCTCGTCTCCTAGTAGACAAACGCGCACTGGGCCAATGCTAGGGCATGACGTCCTGTTGGAAACGGCAGGAATTTCTGGTGAAAGAGTCTCCAGAGCAGTTCCCCAAAACACCGGAGGGGACATCTTGTTTAAAAGTGGAGATGCGTTGCATTCATTTGCCTCCATGCAGAATAAAACCTCCTCCAACTCAAATGTAATGGATACTCGACCCAAGAGTTTAACCTCCACTCTCGGCACTACTCAGCCCAATTTGTCAGTAAGTACTACACTTCCACCTACGGGGTCTGGATTCGCCTTGAAGCGAGCCAGTAGTTTTTCAGGAACACCTCAGCAGAAGGCTCAGGTTATGAGTCAGAAGAGTCACGATGACTCCAGCAAGTCCACAGTCAGAGCCAGGGGCAGGCCTTCTAGCTTCAGTACCCAAACGGGGAGGGACAAGCGGATAGCGTATAGTGCACAGATTACAGTTTCCTGGGTGATGTGGCAGCACGTAAAGGAAGCCTACAGCACCCTAGTGGATGACCTCACTTCCGATGTCCAGGTCAAAGAGAGCCGCCCAGAAGGCAGTAGTGATCTGACTGTCACCTTAAGAGGTGCAAACTCGTCCAAAGTAAGCTCATGTCAGCTAGGTTTACAGAAGCTGGTTGAGTCGGTTAGTGTAGACTTCTCTGTGCAGGAGCTGCTGTTGTCAGAGCTGGGTGTCACTGATCCAGCAGATGAAACTTTACAGGCTTGTTGTACTGAGGTGCGTAGCCGCTTCAAGAAGGTTACTATCCAGATTTTGAAGAAGAGCTTATTTCTTCTCGGTCCAAAACAGTTGTGTTCTAAGGTAGGTGCTACACTGCAGGAGGTATTTTCTGGAGATCTGGGCCAGATACCTGAACAACAGGACTTCCCTAGCCCCTCTACATCCAACTGGAATCCGTCCACTTCTTTACAAATGAATGTGGAGCAAAGTACAAGTCTGCACTGCAACAGTAATCCTCAGGGGATGCTAGAGAGCCACGCAGGCGAAGCCGATGGGACTGGTGGTGGCCAGGAAAGGAGAACAAACACTAGAAGTGACTTGTTTGAGACAGAGCTTGTGAATGGATCTGTTAGACATCCATCAGTGAGGCAAGACCCTGTCATTAAGGAGAAAGTGAAAATTATAGGTACAGTGGAGATGGATGGACAGAAGACCGAGACACTTGTCAACCACTCCACAGCAGGAAATGATAGAAATGTGAGACATGTGAATGGTGTCGGGTCAACAACAGCCCATACTGTTAAAGCCATGGCCCTTCCTAAGAAAGAGGGAACCATACATTCTACCCAAAAGGACAGTGTAGAGGGAAGACAATCAGAGGTGCAGGACAACCCCGAAGAATCCAGGTCAGGACAGGGAGACCCGGGGTGCATCTGCGTGTGTGGAGACAATGGGATGTCAGTGATGAGAACTGAGTGTGGGGCCACTATGTGCTCAAAATGTCTGGACACAGTCCACATTCACTGCCGAGTTTGTCCCAAGACAGATGCGACACCCCAGGGCATCCAGGGCAAAATGAGTTCCTGTAATCTACACATCAGCCTACCTGGTCACAACAAGGACTCTGCTATCAAGATCACATACTTCATTCCTGATGGTATCCAAGGGGTGAGTGGCATACTTTAAACATATTGTCAAAGAGAGCCGTTCCCCAAATGTTTCTTGGTCTGCTGTGAGCGGCAGTCACCAGGCAGCACGTGCTTGTTTATTGTCAAATGTCATTCAAAGTACAACAGACTGGAATAGCAAATTTTTATCCTCTGTGCAGGGGGACGCTATGTGATAAGTATCACACAGTGCTTTAATAATAGGATTTTGCTTTTAGCTTTTTTTATGCATGGTAATATCTATAGCCTTTGTTTATGACTATGTTCTTTGCTTTCTATCCTACTAGAAGGATCACCCATCTCCAGGAAAACCATTTCGAGGGGGGTTGTTTGAAGCCTTCCTTCCTGACAACGAGAGGACGAGGAAAATGCTGCCCAGGCTTGAGAAAGCCTTCAGGCAGGGACTTACCTTCACAGTGACGGACAAAGAGACAGGGGCCAAGGTCACCTGGGACTGCATCCCACATAAGACCAGCCTACAGGGAGGCAAATCAGGGTGAGTGATGCCGAAGGGAATGTCTTAACAGAGCTGCAGAATTAAAGGTCACAAACACTGGTCCATCTATCGGAGATGAGCACTTCTTGTTTTACTCTCTCTCAGGAATGGTTACCCGGATTCCACTTACTTGACTCGCTTGTCTCAGATCTTGACTGCCCATGGGATTGAAGAGCCACCAGCCAAATCTCAAGAATAATGTTTTAAAAAACAGCAGCGGAGGAGTTCTTATGTAGTTTTATACTCTTAATTAATTCACAATGTCTGATGATGTATATAGAAATGTATATATTTCTTAGATAATAGAGTTACAGTTATCAATGCAGCTATTTGGGGTTTTTAAATTTTATAACCTGCCTCATTGTTGCTTTCTTTAAGAGACAGACAATTCGAGTTATAATTTTTCAAAAATGTAAGTGACAGATGTGACCAACCACCATGTACTGTGGTCCATGTCTCTGGTATTTCAAATAACATTCCTGAACATTTTCTTACTGAACAGGTTGTTTTGTAAAAATGCATTTTGTACTGTATAGTGTGCATATTACTGTATAGATATACATTTTGTACAGTCCTGTGTGGTTTTAAGAATAAGAAGGAATCAGGGAGTAAAATGATTGACTTTGTAAAAACCTGTCCTTGCTTCTCTTCGGTTTTGTACAGAATGGGCACAGAAATAAAAAGCACATCTCATGATTTTTGTTATGCTTTTTTTATTAGTCCTGGAAAACATGTAAGGCATATGGTAACATTACACATTGAAGCGTTACAAGCTCTAGAGGCCATGTGGACAACATGGCACCACGCAGTTAACCCAGAGTCAAGCACAGAAGCAGCATCAAGTCAAAGGGTTTAAAAAACAAAGTCGAGACGAGAAGAGTGTTTGCAACCAGGAAAAAAACAACACGAGGAAGGACAGAGTAGAGGAGTACTAGAGCTTAGAAATCAACCTGTTGGGTATGCCTTGTAGAAAATTACCAGTGGTGACTGAAGTCTAGCACGAGGTGTGTAGCAGGATGGATGTGAAGTGAGTTTCTGAAGCATTCCCAGAGATCGGTATCATGTTGTATCGTGAATGTACCAGCTGGCCTTGACAGTACCCTACTGAAGGTGAGGACAGGGAGTCAGGTGGCACAGAGGGCAGTGGTTTGGCCTCAGTTGGCAACTTGATACAACTGGAAGGGCATTCTCTTCCCTGACACCACACCACTACATGACTACTAAACTAACGTGAAAAGAGAGACGGCGAACTGTATACACACACACACACACATGCTTTATTTTCTGGCTAAACATGCATCCTAGTACTGTACATGACAAGCCCAGCCAGGTTGTACTTTCTTAGCATCTCTTGCAATGTTGCTTTGATGTTGCGGCATTGCAAAACCTTTAAAATGACTGCTAAGGAAAGAATAGCTGCAGGCAGATGTGGTTGTTTGGGTTCTCAGTGTGGATGAGTGAACACTGTGGCGCTGCATGTGGAAATGACCCACTGACAGAGCCTCTCCTTTTGACTCGCAATACTAAAGCTCACATCAAACATGGATGGTGTGAAGGAAAATTGGTGTGACAGTTTGTGCAGTGAACTCAGTGAAACAGAAGGGTGTTGTGTTGGTTACTGAATGCAAAACATAAGAGGTTTTCTGACATGACAGAAACTGCTGTTTGAAATGACCTGAGAAACCATATAAAAGAGAAAGAAAATTCACCTCAGAGCTGAACGGTGGGTGCCTGTGAGAGACTTCAGCTACACAAGCCAAGACACACAGAAGAGTAACTGGAAATACTTCACTCAGTGTCTTAGTGTGTCTTTCAGACCTAAAACTACGAGTGTTGATTAGTAATCTCAAATCTAAAACTGCAAATGTTCAGAAAACTACCACTTGTTTAATTTTTACTTTGAAATGCTGTTTTTCTCAGGTGTATCTCTGAGTTGTTAAGTACTCTTGCATAAGTGTCTGGAATGACTGGGAAACCATTTCAAGATGACATACATTGCAGCTTCACCATGGTGGAAAGGCTCTCAGGCAGCAGGCCAAAGTAGAAAGGGGTGGGCTTGAGTTTAACCAACAGATCCAGTCAAACCCCAACCCCAGACACGAAACACCCGCCCCACTGATTGAGTTCATCTCAAAGGCATCTTAGCTCAAAAGAACCAAGCGGAAAATGTTGAAAGAAAAAAAAATATAATCTGTTTTCCACATGCTGATGAATGCATGCAATTTCAAAAGCCAGATGTCAGAGTAGTGTTTTATTTGCTACGAATGTGAATGGAGAGAGAAGGGGGTGATATGGAGAGGAGTTTCTGCTGGCTCCTGCTGGACTGAAACTCTTGCACCGGCCAAGAAGCTCTGCGGATGCAGCACAGGAAAAGAGGAATGACTCTAATAATCCTTGAGTGAACTGAGATCAGCTGTAAAGCGGAAATGTTGTGTCTGGAGCAGGCCAGGGCTGAGCTATGATCAGCCAATAAGCTGGGGTTTAGTGCAGCTGTGTTACAGTATTGGCATCCGTGCACAGCTGTGTGAAAACATCTGCTCCCTCACTTGCTATACAAGCCATTTAGAAAACAAACTGAACAGAAGTCCATAGAGCGGAATACCATGGAGCTTTGGATTTGGAGGAATTTCGCAATTTCTGTGAATCTGTATGTCTTTTGGCGGAGTTTTGAACCTTAAATGCACCTTGTCCAGTTCCTTCTCACTGTGATACTGACATTATGGTTGTAAACATGCAGGTAAAACACAGTGAAAAGGATATAAAGATGGAGGGAGGCGCCTCGGATTGAGGTAAACTGTGTGCAAGGAGAGAGGCACAGTGCAGACCTGCGCTTGAGCAAGACTCTGACCAATTAAAAACTACAAATTGTGTTAAAACCTTTTGTAAACTGCAGCAAAGATTCTGTCAGCACCCATGAGGATTTGGGAGACAAATCTGACACACTGACAACTCTTTTGTATTTTCATTTTTCTTCAAGGTTGATGGAAATGCATCCAAAAACAGAATTTTTTTCATATTTTTTATGCACTGTTAATATTCAAAGCATTGACAGAGGAATATACATACAATTTGGCACACATGGTTTGGACCAACAGAAAAACTTTATCACATTTAAATGGAGTGCAGGTTGGCAGGTCCCCACATAAAGAGTATGAGCTTTGAACTTTAAACCCTTGGATAACAAAACAAACAAACGAACAAAAATATAAAGGTAAATTAAAATAACATATTAAGTAAAACATCCTTTTTTTTTTTCTTTTTCTTTTTTTTTTTTTTTACTGAAGCGTTTGTTTCTCACATGGCACTCGGAACAGAAGCACCGTCCACAGGTTCACAAAGGGAGCCCAGCAGATTAGAACAGAACACTAACCAGAGGCTGACAGGACACAGTCACTCCCCACACCAGCGTGGCGGTCACCCTCCAGCCCAGTTCACTCCGTCCTGCTCCATATTTTACTTCCCACAGTCAAGGATGGATGAATGCTTTGAATTTAGCTGCCACCCGGGAGAAGTTGGCCTGGACAGGGACTGGCAAGCTGAAAACGATGGGACCGATACATGAGTGCGGTTTCTACGTGTGTGTGTGTGTGTGTGTGTGTGTGTGTGTGTGTGTGTGTGTGTGAGTGTGTGTGTGTGTGTGTGTGTGTGTGCCACCTGTGCCTTCAGTGAGCCTCAGCAGATACACTGGGAGTGGATGATGGGAAACAGGCTGCAAACCTGGAGCAGAATCAAAGCCTGCGTGGGACTGGAGTGAGACTGCCATGCTTGTAAGTGCATTAAGATCAGCGAGCAGAGTGCAAAATACTAATACCAACTGTCCTCATAACACAGGCCTCTTATCAGACAGGGAGAGAGATAGAGTAAGAAGGGAGGGTTGGGCTGGAGCTACATAATGCTGTAGCAGAGTAGAGTGAGGGGGAAATGTCGCCGGGGTAGGGTGGGTGCTTTTAAAACCTGACAAACGACCTGAGGACACACACATCTTCACACACAATGGCACACCACACACAGCACATGAGGGAGGCCACTCATGCTAACACAACAACTTTTTTCTTTCGTTTTTTTTTGTTTTTTTTTTTAAACATTTTGTATTTGTTTTTTTACAAAGTCACTAGTCACCATCCGAGTCTCAACGCTGAGGCCAGGCTCACAGACAGGCAGGCAGGTAGACACATGTCTAAGGTTTATGAGTTGATAACCACTTACATGAAAGATTTAGAGTCCACCCAGTGAGATTTGTGTAAACACTAAGGATTATACTTACAGACTTCTAAGATGACACCAGCCAGGCAAAATTCACACTGGCCATTAGGGGGAGCGTTGTGCTATTTTAGCCAGCGTACTGCTAATGGCACACATTGTCAATACTAGATTGAAATTTCAGACTGGTTCGAAAACAAACAAAAAAACCAGTTTGGTGGCGTAATAGTAACACCTTAAAATAAACTGCTTCACCTCCTCGTTTAATCATCGGAAATTCTTGATACATTTTACACCTGTTAAATTACTGGTCCACAGCACCGACTGTTGGCAAATGCAGAGTTGGGGAGGCAGAGAAGAGAGACACAGCGAGAGGGAGTCAGAGAAACAGACCACAGTGCCATCTCTGACGAGCCTGACGCCTGTTGCTATGCCGACCACAGAGAGGGAAATGGAAAGAGGAAGGAGAGAGAGACTAGGGAGAAGGAGGGGAGGCAAAGTATGGACGCCAGCTTGAACCGAATTCTCTTCTCTCAGGTCAGGGTGATCGACAGGCGAGCGGCCGCTGTGAAAGGAGCAGAATGCCGTGGAATGCCTCGAGGAGGATCAGGGAGGAAAAAAAAAGGCTGATCCCGAGGAAAAAGAACTGGTATTCACCTTCTTAACTTGCTCATTTCAGACGCTTCGCTGTCTCAGCATGACAGTGCCTCTTTCATCACATTCAGAGCGTGTATGTTTGTGTGTGTGTGTGTGCGTGTGTGTATTTGTGGCTTGTTTGAACAGAAACAAATTCTCTCTTAATTGGCACTGCGCACTTCTTGCCAACAGTTGGTCAGCTAGAAAAATCTGTAACTAAGGAGAAGGAAGCTGAGCAATGATTTCTGCCTGCCTATTCAACTCTGCACAGAAAGGCTCATTATGCGGGGAAATTCATATTCAGGCAAGTGCAAAACTTCAGCCACTATATGAACTTCACTGACATTTGGTGGGAACGCTTGCATTATGGAGCTGTTTCCCCCCTGCCACCAGTGAAGACTGATACAAGCCATATGCAAGCCACATAAAAAATAACCAATTTTAGGCCTTGCAGCATTAACACCATTGTCTGAGCAGCCGAACATCATGATCAAAACCATGATGCAAATATCTCCAGGGGAGGTGGGGTGCATGAGCCAATCGCAGGCATCTCTGACTCATTCTCAGTGACATAACTATAAGCGTTGGACACTAAGCGAGCAACGTGTGGGTGGGTGTGGTTCTTCGTTTGTCTGCCTGTCTTTGTGCCTGTCTGTGGGTCCGGCTCGTGGGTGGGGGGTTGGTGGGGGGGTGGGAGGTGAGGTTGAGACTCAGCATAGTGAGGGGTTGGGGATGGGGATGAGGGGTGGTTGGGAGGGTGGCAGGTGGAAGTCAGAGCAGAACAATTTAGCACAGTGGGAGTTGAGGTGCAGAGGGGCATGGGGGTCGAGGGTGGGGCCGGAGTGCGAGCGGGGATTATGGTTGTCAAGGAAACAGTAATTTGCCCCAAGCCTGGACCCTACCCACAGTCCTCCATGGCTCCCTTGTCTCTGTCATTCCAAATAAGAAAAATCTTTCAAGTGTTGCAGCTGTTTTCTTGATCTTTTGAGGCAACGGAAAAGAGTTTGGAGCTTGCAAGGTGGTAAAAGTGATTGGATTTTTTTTTTTTTGAGATAAAGGCTAGAAAATGGTATGGGAGGGGGAGGTGGGTGGAACCAGGCCTGAGTAATCACTGCCATTGTGGAATCAAGAGGGTGAAGCAGAAGAGATGAAAGACAGACAGCGGTGTGGTAATTTTGTAATCTACCCTTCCAACTCCTTCCCATCCTTCCCCCAACCCCACCATCCCACACCACACCCCCTGCTCCCAGGACACAAACTCCCTGTTGGTCTGCTTAACTATCCATCCCTCCCTCTCACTTCTCCTCCTTCTTGGCCTCTTCCTTCTTCTCTTCCTCCTTCTTCTCCTCCTTCTTGGGCTCTTCTTTCTTCTTGTCGTCCTTCTTCTCCTCCTTCTTGCCATCGTCCTTCTTCTTGTCATCCTTCTTCTTGTCATCCTTCTTCTTGTCCTCTTTCTTGTCCTCCTTCTTGGGCTCCTCTTTCTTCTCCTCCTCGGGCATCGGCTCTGTGGTGAGGATCACTTTGCCGATGTTGTTCCTTTCCTGCATCTTCCTCATGGCATCGCCCACCTGGAGGAAGGACGAAAGGAGAAAGACCGTTATATAAGGAGAGCTGAAAGCGTAAAGAAGGAGGGCAAGGAAGATTTAAATACACCTGTCATTGAGAAAAAATCTATTTAGGGTACACAGTACTAGCCAGTTTCTCCTCCACCAACACATTTCCACAGCACTATGATCTTCCTTGCATTCTGTGCTTATAATATTCTGTTTTGACACCACAGACTAGAAACCAATGCTCGAAGCGTACACCTCTCAAATATTACTTTAATATACAGTATATGTGAAATCACATTTGCCTGAACGTGACTTTAATAATCTTTGAAAGGAAATGAAATTGTTGCGGCAGCGTAAAGCAAAGAAACAGAGGGATGACATACTTTCAATATTAGAATTTATTAAGTATAAATATATAATGAAATTTCTTTTTCATTATTCAGGATTATAAGTAGGAAAGAAATAGAGACATGATGCAGAAAAAGTAACAGCTTGGTTTGAGGAAAACTGTAAAAGGGAAAAACAAACCACTACTTATCTTATTAAATGTCCAAATGCTGCTAAACGACACATTTGTTTCAGTTCTAGCTCATCTTTGCTCCAACTGCGTTGGATAACGGCAGGCTCACAGAGCTGTGGCTGCGGACTCCTGTGGGATGAATGACGGGGGTATTGTTGGTTCTGAGACCTGGTTCCAATCTTGTTCCTGGGTCACTTTTAGGTGCTGGATTTTTTAAGAATGACTCTAATTTGAATACTTATATCATGATTTCTGTAAAGTGATGTTGTGATGTTGTAACTCAGATTTAAGTGATTTAATTTCTTTTCACTGGGCAGACTCACTAATAAGGCCAATAAAATAATGTTTCTAATTGTATTAACTCGTTCTCCAGTGATGGAGGGGGCCATTGCAGATGAGTTCATCAATAAACCACTGCTGGAAGATAGTGTGTCATCGCTCGTAAATCCCCAGCACAAGTCACATAACTTACTGGGTTGAAATGGTGGTAAAAATCAGAAGCGGCTAATCCAACGTTTATCACAGAAGATGTTTGACCAAAGTCACAATTGTGTTGTTACAGTTGACACTGTCTTAAGAAAACTAGTCTAGGCACCAAAGCGCCGTGTCCTCGTTGTCACATAGAAGCTGAATTTAAAAGGACTCGGGGAATCATTTTACTCTTGCGGACAGACACTCGTGTGCTGTAATCAGCTAAAACCCCCCCAATCCAAAGATGGAATGATCCTACTGACTGTCAATCATAATGATGAGAGGAGAATCCCAGCCAGACGGGCCCCACCCTCCTCTTGACCACCGAGCTCTGTCCACTGTCTGTTCCTGTCTCCATCACTTCCCCCTCCCTCCTTCCTCCAATCCCCATGTTCGTGCGAGGCAGGCAGACCACCTGACGACCAATGCCACGGCAACGGGGCCATCTCCTAGCAACGTAAAGCCTGGCTGAAACGTGGCCCTGGCGACTCAGACACATGGGAAAGAGGGGGGAGTGTGGGAGTTCGAAGTGGAGGGGCGGGGGTCTAGGGGGACGAAGGGAGCAACTGGTGTCCTTCAGATGAGGAACACGCCTCGCTGAAACTGAAGGGGAGGGAGGGTTGAATCCGGGTATTATAAGAATCATCTTCAATGTGAATGAAAGTCACAGTGAGAGCGGCTGGGGCTCTTCTGACGACTCCACCCACTTACACCCTGCGCTCTCTAAGATCTATCAGCCTCTCTGGCTCCCAGGCATCTCCGACTCGAGTGCGCTTTTTGCAGCTACAGACATGACCATTATCCTCTTGGGTACCAGTGCAGATGCGGATAATGAACCGAGAGAAACTGCAGGGGGGAAGAGATAATACAAATTTCCAAATATTGCTCCAGCATGTGTATTGATTACTGCAGCAAAAACAAAGAGTGACAGTGGAAGAAAGGCTGTGACGGATGGGGTCAGGGCGTGGCATTGGTACGCGTGCTGTAAGAAGTGATCGAGTATTGGATTTACTATCGCACAACGCCTTTTTGTCTCTGATGCTACCACAGGCATCCATGTTTGCAGACATTCATGGAAAGCTTTACACACCAAGCCAGACTGAGATATACCTTGTTCTCCCCTCTGTTTTTCCACACTCCTTCAATCTCTCTCTCTCTCATACATTCAGGGCCCCTCCCTGAGACAGACACACACACACACACACACACACACACACACACACACACACACACACACACACACACACACACACACACACACACAGACTAAAGGATGTCACCATAGCAACAAGAGAGAAAGAGCAAAAAAGGTACACTGTGAGGAGGGAGAAGGAGAGAATGCAGCGGGATGGAGAGAGACAGAGAGGGAGTCAATAACCTAAAGACATAGAGAAAGAGTCTGGTATGAAGAGCAGGCAGATGGAGAGACAGAGAAAGAGCGTCAGATGGCGAAGAAAGACAGCGGGTGTTTCTCTCCGGCTGCGGTCGCACAGGCCAAAATACTGACCAGCTCTGACTTTGACAACAGAAGATGTCAGCCTCTGAATCCCTCTTTCTCTCAGTGTTTTTCACACTCTCTCTATTCATATCTGCTAGCAGTGTTAATTTTGTCGGCAACAATCTGACTCTGTCTGGCGGAGTGAGTTATGATAGTGGAGGCACAGTGCTTCTTGGGGACAAACTTTGCTTGTTGAATGTGAGTCTCATTGAATCCGGGCCACACCCAGCTCCTGCGGATCCTACTACCAAACACAGAGACCCACCTGGCATTCACGTTCATTCTGGGCGACTGGGTTGGAAGCACACGGTGTAAAAATGCATGTCATTCATGTTTAAATGCACTAATGGCACAATGAATCATCTGGTCATTCAAACTGAAGGTGCACGGGGATGCATTTAGTGGCACTAACAACCATGCATTAATGGATCTGAAATCCAAATACGGAGGCCGTCTATTGGAAATACACCTTTGAGTATGGATTCAACCTAGGTGGACATTAAATAGGCAGACATTAAATAAATGCTAGTTCAAATAGTCACATACAGATCAAAGAAAATGTATTGCTCAATATATATGTGGCTGGTAATCTAGCCACACGAGTTTTTCAGTAAGTAGGGAGGATGATGAGGGAAATATCTTCTGCTGGCATCTCTAATTTTTTTATTATGATAGAGATATATTTTGTGATATAAAAAATTTGCTGGTTGTTCAATTGAAAAATTGTTTTAAACAGACGAGATCTGTTTTCGGTTAAATTAAATATACTTTATATATATTATATTATGAGGGAAAATACTTGTAAATCCACTACTGCCAAAAAGCAGCCCTCCTCAGTGACTTGCAACACTGCCTGCAACGACCTGATACAAACAGAGACATCAAATGGACTGCTGAAATGGTAGAAACGATACAGTACAGTATTGTCTTGCGGTATATATCATCATATCCCCCCATCCCTGGTTAGAAAAAATGCAAATGTTGTATGAGATAATGTGATGTGCATTGTCTTTACAGGGCATGTACAGAATTGAATCAATCCAAACACAATCCACATACGAGACTATGGTGTAAATGGGGAGACCAGTAGACACAGACCTGCTCAAGATACCAAGTGGAGTCGATGCGGGGCTTGATCTTGCCCTGCTTGTAGAGATCCAGGATGGTGTTCATGGCCTGTGTGATGAGCTCCGTCTCCCCGTCCAGGTAGCCCAGGTGGAAGCCGCACACCGACTTGTTCCCCTGGATCAGGCTGAGCGTGTGGATGGAGAACTGGTGGTACCAGTTCTTGGCCACGGCGAGCAAGTTCTTCTTCTGGCCTGCCAGCATGTTGGCCGCACCTGACGGAGAAGGAGTTCGAAAGGAAGGAAAGGGCCTAAATCTCTACTGCCTCGAAGAGAAAGTCTATCAAAAGATGGTGTGTGCATGTGTCTCTGTGTAGGTAAATTCCTAAATCCCTGTCTATACATGAATCTCAAATGTGAGGATTTGCTGCCTTTGCTGTTTTATGTTATTATAAATGGGATGTCTTAGGATTTCGGAGTGTTGGCTTAAAAAAAACAAAAAACAAAAACAATTTAAAGACATCGACTTGGGCTCTGCTGAGGTCTCATCTTTTCCAATTGTATTACATTTTGTGGCCAAACAATTATTGAAAAAAAAATAGTAGAGTGAATAATGTCAGATCAACATTAAGTCCTGTCAGGTGCCTCTACTCATTAGTTCTGGTCTATTTTTTTGTTCCACCCCTTTTCCCCTGTACACTCACACTCCCGCCTACACCTTTCACCCTGAAAACCTCTTCAGCACTTCAGCTCTGACTGTCACCACATCACCTTCCTATTCCCTCCTTGTGTGTTCACACGGCCTCTGATGCTCTCACTGTGTATGCCTCTCTCTCTCTCTCTCTCTCGGGGGAAAACAGGGGACACAAAGCATGCTCTGAGAGAAGAGAGGGACCCAGCCCGCTACATTCAGACACATTCCAGGTTTCGTGTGCATAGAACGCCCATTGTTCCGCCATGCATACTTCTGATAAGCTGGAAGAGAAGCAACCAGCACAGAGGGTCCGGGCGGGTGGGGTTGGGCTGGGGGGGCTGGGGGGGGTTCTGTAGGGGTGAAAGAGGGTGAATGGGCGAGGGTGGGGGGCACCATGCCGGGTAGTGGGTTTTTGTGCAACATGCAAAGGCAAAGCCCTGTTCTCCATGGATGCCGACCCCGCCCACTGTTGCATGCATGCTGGTTCCAGATTGGCATTGCAACAGAGCGAGCGTAAAGGCCTTCCCACGGATGACACGCAGCACACTGAGGACACGGACCTCTACAGATAGGTCACACTGCCCACCAGGAAGCAGCTTTAATCTACGGCAAGAGTGGAAACCCATGACTGTTTTATGCACTGTACTGATTTGCTCAATATTCTTCAGCTGGAGAGCTTTTTAGTGACTATTTCAGTCCAAAATGACTAAATTTGCAGCTGCGTTTCCAAAAGTGCTCCAAATGCTTGCGTTATCTTGCAGTAAATGGCAGCAATGTTTAAAAAAAAAAAATATCACATGAAAGCCTAAAGAAAATGTATATGAGTAAAAAACTTGAACTCCAGTAAGGCACATCCTATTCATGGGCATTTCTGTCGATAACGGCTAGCTTGTGCAGGTAACTTTTACAGTAACTTTAGTGCTTCCTGCTTCCTCTGCAGCACTCAAGAATCTTAATAAACCACATGTTTGGCTTTAGGCATTACATAAAAATTAAAAATCTGGAGAAGCTTGGTTGGAGAGGTACATTCAGCCTGGGGGGCAAGTGCTGCGTGAGAAGACTTTTCAGTTCGCTTGTGGAAGTTGAAATTTTTATTTGACTTTGCCACATAAAAGCGCTTCTGAATCTGATTATGTTGTGTGGAAAACTGTGGGGATTGGTGAAATAGGCAAACATTCTTCCTGACTGACCATGTTAACCAAAGTTATTGTTTGTTAACTCTTGCCTATCCTTACCTAGCGAGCCCCTTGTATCAGTGCTGGTTACTGGAAACTACTGTTTGACTCTCAGGTAGACAATATATATATATATATATATATATATATATATATATATATATATATATATAATTTATTTTTTTTACTTACCATAGGTAATAAGTTTTCCCATAGGCTTCAGCAGGTTGTAGGCCTTATGGGTGTCTGATCCTCCGAGAGGGTCCAGTATTATGTCCAGCCCTGGAGCAGGAGAGATAGGAAGGGGACAGTTATCACTGGTGTGAATTCAGGGAGAGCAGCTTGCCAAGTCTCCTCAGCAGCCCCCTCCGCATGCCAGAGTTCACTAGGAGTAGTGAGTGTAGCCAAGTTGTGCCATGTTTACGTGAAGAGGAACCCATACTATGCCAAGAGAGACGGAGGGGAGAGCAGGGTGAGATCCTACTTGTTTTACGTTTTTTCATTCTTGACACTTATTAGTCAAAAGGGATAAAATATCTCTCCATCACTGTTCATTCCATTCCTGGGTGGATCAAATAACAAACCAGTCTCTGAGCAGATGGTAAAGCATGGTAACCTAACTGTGAAGGTTTCTCTGTGGCTTATTAATGTCTGGCCATGTAGGCTCATCCGTAATGGACGTTCCTTTGTGCCAGAGGGGGCTCCTCAAATTGGGCTACCCCTCCTTGCTCCGTGAAACCCTGGTTCTATTTATCGCGGGAGGCTCACAGCAGGACTCTGCCTTGACCACAGCACAGATAAATTGACGGAGGGCCAAAGACAGAGGGAAAGGTAGCAAGCAGGGCGGCACATTGATCCAGGGTTCTAATTAGATACATTCTGTCTAAAGTGTCAGTTCTCGCTCTCTTCCTATCTGTCTCTGTCTGTCTCTCTCTATGCTACAAAGAACAGAGACGGGTTTGCGAAAGGGGACTATGAAATGAGCCTCCAGCATAATAAGCGTCTCCATCCTGCTAGGAACACAGCAGTAGGCAAAAGAAGAAACAGGAACTGGACATTGTCTCATTTTGTTGAAAAGCGGCGTCTTTTGTGCGCTCTTAGTGAGTCGAGGGCCACATCTACATAAAACTCTGCAGATACATTATCGAAGGCGATGAGAATACAGTTACTGCCTAGTGCAATGAGTTTGCTTGGTAGGGAAAATGACTCCCTTTATGCTGTCAGTCTAGTTTACATGGCAGCCAGCGCTGCTGAGGATTGTGTCATGAGAAAAAAACCCCCAAAAAAACGCAAAGTGTATGAAAACGGATCATCTCACTGTCTGCGCTTTGTTCCGCACTGTTCAACAAATGCTGCAGTCACACAGTATTGCTTTGTGCCAATGGGAATATATTGATCTGGACTATTCGTCTTATTAAACAATCTCAGCGCATATTACTGTAAACCCTGATTTATAGATTGTTTACACTGGGCAGTTAATTTAACAATATTACCAATCGCACATCCCTCCACCCTCAAACTCCATATTAAGAGCGCTTTTCCCAGTGCAGATGTTCGAGAGTGTCACCTTTCGGACTGATCTTGCGGACTTCCTCCACGTAGTCCTTGGTGCGGTAGTCGATGGGATGCGTGACTCCACCCTGGCTGATGGTCTCATGCTTGCTGGCCGATGCCGTGCCAAACACAGTCACATCCTTCACTGTCTTGCACAGCTGGGTGGCTGCGATACCCACGCCACCTGTAGGAAGAAGAGAAGGGGTTATCAAATAGCTACGATTTGGTGAAAAAATATCAATGCCCGGGCAGGACTTGTGATGGATTTCTACTGCAGAGACTACTGACAAGGATTCAAGATGAACTGAGTGCGGCTGTTCAAGGCAACACAGAGAATTCCCATTCCACACGTATTTTCCATGGCAGGTAAATGTGATTTACATGATTTATTATCCCAAAACAAGACAGTCAATAACAGCGTGGATGTGTTTTGCTCAGGGGTATGTAAAGAGCGCAGTGAACACAATCACATTACCCCAGCTGGCCTGGGGAGGATAGACACCCACACACAGATGCAGAGACACAAACATCCAACTCCGAAGAAAGTAGCCATTGTAGCTCAAATGACACATCTAATTCTTTTGCTTCCCTTATTCAAAAAAAAAAAAACCTACCTAAAATTCCACGGGAGGAAAAAAAAAAAATGTAGCTGAGGTGTCTGTTTTGTTAGGAAAGGAGAACTGGGTGACATTCTATCGCAAATTGCATAAACACAGCTCCTTATAACCACGCCAACTGGAAACAAAATGTGCCACGTTGTCCAAGATAACTTTTAAAGAAAAAGTGCTGCCAGACCGTGTGCTTCAGTGGCTGTTTGGGATATCTGTGTTTGTGTTCACTGTATTTGAAAGTGTGTACATAGTTGTGGAAAATGCCTCAGCCAGTGTTTGCTAAGGCGTCCAGAGCAAGAAGTAATAGGTTACTGATAAGCAGTGGCTTGTTTGAAATGGAGGCTGATTCGAGGACTTGAAATGAAAGGCATCCATAAAGGTCATTTATGCCTGACCAAGTAAAGAGCACGTCTTATCTGATGCCAGAGAATAAAGCAGCACAAAGCAACATATGCATTTAAATAACATCCATTTGTAATGGCATAGCTGGGCTGCTGGACAGGTTTGGACAAAATGAATGATACAAATCAAGAAGGCCTTTGCAAATTTCATTAGACTTGTGAAAAAAGCGACCAAAGAGGATGATATTTTTTTCATTTGGTCCGTTTGTGATTTTATCACGTGAAGTCAATGGAAAACTCTTGTTCCTTTATCTTTATAAACTGAGAACAGACACACAGAAATTACACATTTTACAACAGGTTGTAAAGTAATTACTCGATTACTCAATTTCTTTCATGATGTTTGATCATGTATATCTACTAAATATCTTAATGTCAGTAGTATCATGTCTTTATATCTGCTGTATGAGCACAACGTTGTGCATTAGATGACAGTGATACACCTCTGGTCCCTTCATCTCTGGGTAAAAATTATATGGAGTGAGTAAACCGGCCGAATAGCACAATTTCCTCAGTGATATCCTGGCGGTTGCTCTCTGAGGCTGCATTATCACATAAAACCAGCACTGACACAGGCAAAAAGCAAACAAACTGAGATCCAATGATTAAGGCCAATTCAAACGATCTCCTTTATTAATCTCTGACCAGGAGTCACTCGGTGCGAATATGCGAAAAGATTTCTATCAGATCCTTTTATTTCAGCTAAGAAAAGTTGTCACAAAAACTTGTTCCAAAGAAAAAAAAAAAAAAAATGTAGGAAATTAATTGAATAGACTTATTCACTATCCTCAATTTCAGTGTAAAGACCAAAAACCATTTCTGATTGGTGGTTCTCATCTAAGAGCCACAAGAGTCCATGTGAGATGAAGAGGCCACTCTTCACTGCTATAATCACGCGTGCTGACACAGAGGGGAGAACTGATGAAAAAACAAAGTCAAGGCTGTTGCTGCTGGATGTGAGTGCCGTTGCCGCTGCGTTACAACAGCACCATCTCTCCCTGTCCTCAGTGAGAAAAAACCAGGTTTGCGTTGCCAAGGAAACCTCGGGCCAAATTGCAAGCAATGACTGAGCAGAGGGAGCCATTTTGTTTCGTTGACTGCTCTTCCCTTGAACATGTAAGAGTCATTTGATGGCAATAACAAGTTTGTCATTAGTATATATTTCACAGACTGGGTTCAGTCTTTCCTCCTAGTAGCCACCAAACTTTGGACAGTCGGCCCCCCTGTGAATATGTGTCAGGGCTTTTGTATATTACTAACTTAGAGGAAACTTAATGAGCAGTGTATTTACAATGACACGTGATATACCCATAATGTATTTGCATAAATATATTTACACATACAAACACTGCAAGCAAAGTTCGCCTTTGATCCACGGGGTTTTGACTCATGTGCATGGGTGACTGTTTCTGGGAGACATGAAGGAAGATAGAGAAAAGTGAAAAAATGCTGAATATGCATTTAAGAGTCGTTTTTACTAAATGGCTCTGTCACATAGTAGGACCCCTCAGATACAGGTGTGAAGAAGTGTCCAGAAGGCTGATGCATCCATTAAGCCCGGCACTCACATATTAATATTTAACTAACGCTGCTGTCATAAAATCAGTGGTTCCCCCTCTGTGTTTCCTTGATGAGGCCGGTGAGCATTATGGAAACAACCATTTATTCTTATCATATTGCTTTCTTTTCTACCGAAGGAAACAGAGAGTTACTTTCCAATCAAGCCTTAAATCGTTAGGTGGATGACAACAGGACAAAACACGTCATTTATATAATTAGATATTTTGGGGTGCGTAAAAAAGTTTTTCCCAAAGAGAGAAGACGAAGAAAATTCGTGTTTCTGAATCCCCTGAGAGCAATCTCCTGATCTCCCATCACAAGATTGCTAAGCCGTGCCAAGAACCCCTTACTGCACCCCACCTCATCTGACACACACACACACACACACACACACACACACACACACACACACACACACACACACACACACACACACACACACACACACACACACACACACACATCCATACATACATACACAGATCAAAAAAAGAGAGAGGAGTGGAGCTAAAGCCTTGAACAGTCCTGAATAGCTGCTGGTATCTGCTAATCTTCACAAATATGCACAGAGATTAACATATTCACTTTTTTATCAACCAAGTGCTTTAGTTTCTGATGCTTCCCTGGTTTCCTGATTTATAGTTTCCCCCTCTACATCTATTTCCTCAGACTAGAATCATCTCTCTTGGTAGGGGTATAGCCTGATTTAAGACCATCCACAAACACTTATCCATTGCTCAGGGTAGAGAACGCATCTTAGGCAAATTCTTGCTGCTAATTGCATTTGTTCTCCTCAAGATTAAATTGAATTGTTTACACTTGTAAATAAGGAAACGTCAAAAAAGCGTCCACCTATCTATTTTGTTTTCCTCTGCCTGGGGAGAAACAGGATACACAGTAGCGTTTTGTCTTTCCCTGAATCCTTACGTACTCACATTTTGGCAGAAATTGCACTTGGCTTCCATAGCATGACTGTTACCAGCAAAGAGGAATTTTCCCCAAAACACAGTGGAATCCAGATTGACACTGAGGCCACTGTTATTGCTCCACACCCAGAGTTCAACAGCAGGGGCGGATGGGGACATCAGAAATGTTTTTCAAATTCATAAAAAAACAATGGGATGGATACCACGTCTGTGTCGTCCCGATTAATACATCTCTCAATCTACTTTCCAGCTACGACCTCGAGTTTTTTGTCTAAATAAAGGCGATGTCTCGTCACAGCATTTCTCAACCGCATGAGCCGGTCACTGATCTCAAGTGGGGGACGCGTGGTCGCCATGTGGCTACTGTCAACAGCAGAGAGATGACTGGTCCCTTGTCTCTCAGCTATGTGTCTGTGTCTTGTGTGATTTCTCTTGCATTCATTTCCACATTTCCTGAAGGTCTCTCGTCTTTCTCAACCTATCATTAGCTTGTGGTGTTAGCGGCTGACAAAGTATGAAATACAAATGTGGACCCAAGCATCTCTTTTTACCCAAACTCGCTGTGGCGGTGTTACGACATCAACAAACTCAACCAAATAAATGAACATTTTATTGCCACTGTCTGCAGCTCTATAAGAGATTTCAGATATGTGTCCTGTTACGGTGATAGGAGCTGCGTTTTGGTGTTTGTGAACGTGTACACTTGAGGTATTACTCTGCATTATGTAACCCTGGTGTTTTTCTGGGAGGACTGTGTAAAGCCTGTGTGTATATGTGTGTGCGCTCGCACTGTGGGGCTACAAGAGCAGCGTAATGTGCTCTCTCTGATGGTAAATTTCTCTCCATGCCGCATAAAGGAAGCCCAATTTTAGTTTCTGAGTGAGTGAATTAAAAAAAAACAAAAAAAACAAACATCCTTTGCTTGTGTGTGAAGGGGGTCCCTGTGATTTCCTGAGTAAGGATTCTCAGACTTCTAGCTAACGCAAACACAGCACACAGAAAAACACATGATAAAATGTATTTTGACTATATAACACTTTCTTTCCTCCCATGAACCCGTCTGCAGAATGGAATATGGAATATGAACTGGTGCACACGCATCCTGTCATGCCACACACACACACACACACACACACACACACACACACGAACAGGTGTCCTGACACGGGTTTCACATACACCTGCAACTGTATGCGGTGGTTAGGGTGGGGGTGGATGGGGTCATTTTTTCACTGCAGCGATGAGAGCGCGAGCGAGCAATGGGATTGGCAGGTTAGGTTGGAGGTTGCCCTGGTTTCCCTCTCCTATCAGTGCAGCTGATCTGCCGCCGGCGATGCCAGGCCCGGGGAACACAGAGACAGTTCAACCACACAGCCCAGACTCCCGCTTAGTGGTCAGAGTGAATTAGCATTCTCTAAACTAGGGTAAGACCTCCCAAGCAGACTGATGTTGGGGGGGGGGGCATTCTCAAGGCACATCAGACTTTTATCATGGCTCCCAGGAACGATGGATCTATAAAATTGAGAGATGTAACTACACTTTACATCATACTTAAATAGCAAGTGGCTTTGTCAGCTGGTGAATAATCAATGAGAAAAATAATCTAGGGGGAAGTCTTGGGAGAAATACGATACATAGAAATCTTTCTTTCCTCATAGCTCACAAGTTTTTTTGCAATAATCCTTCTTCGTAAACATTTTTTTTGCTTCTTATTTTTCAGTCCAATCTGCAATCTGCGGCGCACTGAGGCTCATAAGGCCTGAGGCGCTGCCTACAGGTCTGACAGCAGTCATGAAGATCTACACCAGGACGGGGCTCTCATTCACCAAACCCAAGAGATCCAGCCACCTGTTCCGCTTGCTTTAAGCATTTACAGTAAACTTACAAAAACACACACTTCTCTAGGATCGAGGCACAGATATGTTTAAGGCCAGAAATTCACCTTCACTGTCAGACTAAGTTAATAGAGTTACAAACTGGGAGGAGTCATTTCGGGCATCCAGGGTTCAAGATGTTCATGTTCGGCATAGACAATGACAGATGACAAAAAGAGGTATTTGATAAAAATACGAAGGTCCAAGCTTGTGTAAAAACCTCAAGAGAAAAGACACATACAAGTCCCAGGAATCATTTCAGCAAGAAACATCCACTCACAAAGTTTTCAAATTCTGTTGTTTTTGCCAGTACCTGTACTCATGGCGGAATTTGGCAACTATGGCTCGGTGTTTTGTTACCAACTGCAACGACAAAGTGCCTTAAATTTGCTCAGATATTCTCAGATACTAAATTGAAATAATAAACACTGATGGCCTTAACATAAATCTGTAATAAAATTAAATTATCCGGGAAAGTCCCTTAATTTGACGTTGAAGGAACCTAAGCATATCACAGAGATATATAAAAAAGCTTTAAAACTTAAATTTATAGCTGTAAAATGACTTGCAGAATCAGTAGCCCAACTGCATAGATTACCGTTAACAGGGTCTCAACCCCTGCACTGTGGCTGCTGTCATCCATCACTCTCCAGGTTGTACTGCACCCACATGCAGCAGCTGGAAGCCTCTAACATCAAGCATTCCCAGATAATCCTCAGTGTAACCTGGTGTAACCCAGTCCCGCACACAGACACTCCAACAAGAGGCAGCTGCAAAAGTATTGGAGCCACCGTAATTGGCTGTTGGGGAAAATAAAGGGTTTGACCAGGGCCAGCTTGAACAGCGCTGAGCATGTGTGGAAACTAACACACAAGTCTCAAATGCATTGCTGTGGCGTTTTATGAGAGGAGATAACATCTTTTATTTAGTAGACCAAAGCACCTTATAGCGAGTATGTTTTTCTACAGTATGAGAAGCTCCAGTTGGAATTTAAACCATGAACTCCGGCAGCGTTGGTGCCAAAATGTCATAAAGTCTTGACCTGCACATGGAGGCAAATGAAGCCATGAAGCACATCCATCAGATAGGTTGATGACACAGGCTCCTGCAGCTCCACCTAATTCATATTTTGCATTCCACAGCTGCAACACAATGCGTAGCACTTGACGTTGGCCTGCAGACACTCAAGATCTCATAAATAAAACAGAGGGGGACGTCATCATTGGAAGCAGCGGAGCCCCATATGCATGAAGGAATGTGTAGCGTGGGTGTGGTGGCCGGGGTGGCTGGCCACGGTTCATAAACATTAGGACCAGTTCAGGGAGAGGTCAGAGGAAAAGCTGTTGACGGGGCACAGTGGAAGACCCATGAGATACATCCAAATGTCGCTGAACTTCCCCCCACCCAAGCCCTCAGGGGAAAACAAAGGGGGAAGCGTGCGCACGTTCCCCGATGACGAGGACTCGAGCACGGATATGGCGAGGTCACGCAGAGGGAGCGGAGGTCACAGAGGGCTGGAGGGGTTGGAAGAGAACGGAGGATGCAGATGTGTGATGAAGAAGAGAGACACGATGGGAGGAAATACAACAGGCTATTGTTTGAAGAGAGAGGACAGGAGCGGACCCACGAGAGGCAGCTGAGGACTATTTACACACACACACACACACACACACACACACGCACACACGCACGCACACTACCACACACAAAACACACTCGCACACACACACACACACACAAAAAAGCATGACCGACTAGAGTCAGAGCACCAGTCACACACTCTGCACTGGTCCTCTGATCCTGACAGGTAAAGTTCACCACACTTTCAGGGAAATAATATTCAGACGTGAGAACGCTATCTGAGAATCTTCTCATCTAACTCTTGGCCACTTGTATATACTGTGTGCATACAGCACCTTTTGCATTGCTGTCTATCCTGGTAGAAGGTCTGTTGCTCTGCCAGTTTTTTTTTTTTTCAATTTTTCCCAATTAAAGGATTTTTTTTAGATTTTGTGGATTTTGTTTTCTATTTTGGGCTGTTCTGAGCTTCTTTTTATGTTTTATTATATAGAAAAATAAACAGGGCCACTTGACAGAAACTTCAATACCTGTTGAAGATGATCATGTTACGAGAATATTACTACATTTTCTAATTAATTAGAATGAATTAACTGTTTATCCGCAAGTTCCAGGACTTTGGGAACAAGGTAATCTGAAGGAAGGCTGGTTATTTTTCTAGAGTGATTAAATCAGTGGATTATTATGAGAATAAACAGGTCAACCTTGAGACCGGTCAGTGAGGATGAGCCCCTCAAGCATTTACTAGAAAGATGCACTAATGAAGAGATTTAGGACGGTAGAAGAAAAGAACTTTCTCCTCAAACACAGAGTATATGGCTACTGCAATAAGAAGCTGTAGATCTTATATGGGCCAACAATAAAAATCACAGTGGTTTAAATCATAATTTCCTAACCATACCCTGTGATTGAGGGACTCTGTTCTGTGCCACCGCTACATCTCGGCTGTGCAAATAGGCCCAGTTAATCTCATTCGAAAGCTCACTATTTTATCTTTGCTCAACACAAACTGATCTAGCAGGAATGCAGTGTTGTGCAGGAATGTCTGGCACACCAAATTACTGCTGTGTAGTTGGATACACCACTTCATATGCAATTGTCAGCTGCAAAGCCTTATGAAAAACAGTCTGACGATGTGAAGTAAAGCCATTTAACCACATACTAATACTGAATGTGGTAAAATGGGGTGTTCACTGAGCTGTGGGCAGGGTTGAGCAGTACCAGACTACTGATTAATAACTGTTTCATAATCAAAATACAAAACATGCTCTGTATTCTGATGTGTTACTTAGAATCGATTCTGACTCCAAATACTTTTGAAAAAAAAAAAAAGAGATCAATTCTTGAGAGCTTTTAAAAGTGGAACAGGGAATCTAAATTGATGCACAAATGGTGGTGTCCCACATCTTCAAGTGACGCATTACGGCCAAAGAAATGACGGCTGAGTGGGTTATAATCACAATTTGTTGCTGAACATGGAAGGTCCCTTACATTAGCGGTTCAAAGCAACAGGGTCAGGATCCCCAGGACGGGTAGTAAGACAAATCTGAGGAGTCACGACTAGGAAATCAGGACTAGGAAAGAAGAAAAAATAGAAGATCATGTTCAGAACTGTTTGTTTTGTTTGCTTGTTTCTTATGAAATACTGGAAAGCTCCTCTAGCTTCTAAAAGCTGTTCAAAATAAATATGGTACACATAGCTTCATGTTAAGTCAAAAATTGAACCACGCCCTTAGGTTACATTTCTGCACAAGTGCAACTAACAATTATTTTTATTATCGACTAATTGATTAATCTATAATATGTCAGAAAATACTGATCAAATGCCCATTACAATTTCCCAGAGCCAGTTAAAGACTTCAAATTGCTTGCGTTGTCTGACCTACAGTCCAAAATGCAAAGATATTCAAATCGACAAGGATATGAAACTGAGAAGATCAGCAAAACCTCCTATTTGCAATTTTGAAATGTTTGTGAATGTTTGACATTTTTGCTTGATCAAAAAACTTTTAAATTGATTATCAAAATTGTTCATCGTTAAAAATAATTTTCGGTTGATCAGCTAATGGATTTATAGATTCAGCGCTACATTGCTATATAAATATTGATAAAATAAAAAGTTCCAGTGTGGGAATACATTTAGCAAGTAATATGTAACCTTGGCTATAATTTTCTTCATAATCAAAAGAAATATCACACTTGAGAAGAACACAGATAACACACAATCACACTCTTGCTTTCTCTCTTGCTCTCTCTCTCTGGCCCAGTCACAGCAGATACCTTTGATCTCTCTAATCGGAGAACAACAGGAACAATTTTTGACAGACCCACACCCACACACACACACACACACACACACACACACACACACACACACACACACACACACACACACACTTACACACACAGCATCCGGCACCATATGAGCCATGCAGCCCCACGACACAGGGAGATGGTGTTTAGAGAACAATGTGCACATCGCACTCACTGGTAACACCGTTTTCACAAAAGGTGTTTCTATCCTGCACACCGCTGTTACAGAGCTTCAAGGTCTCAACAGAGCTGCGCTGTAGAGCATACAGTGTGATAATTATTTACACAGGCAAACAAATGACAGAGTGCAGGCAAGCAAACAGTTAAGCAACTGTTTTTGTCATAGCCTCAGTAATGTACTTTAACAATCCTGATGTCCGGACAGCTGGAGAGCCAAGACTGGCAGCCTGCCCTGAGAAACCAGAGACGCCGCCTCAACCGAAGCAGCAGCAGAGAAAAGTGTCCTACATGACACTTCCACAGCATTCCTCCTATAACAAACACACTCTGCACAGCAAAACCTCTGACACACTGTGCGCGTGCTCACAGGGATGAGCGACATCGGCGGGATGATATCGTCTACGCCAGCATTTGGGATTCCTCTGTGACCACCAGTCCCACAGCAATGAGTCTGTTAGCTGTCACTCAGCTCTGGGAAAATACAGTTTAATGTTGGTCTCGCAAATTCATTCATTTTCAGCATCACTGTGCTAATCCCAAGGGATACATCCACCTGGGTTGGCAGTCTCCCAGAGCTCTCTGTCATTTTTTTTTTTTTTTTTTTTGTCTCCCAGAGAGAAAACAGGCTCAGGTTTCATTTTGTGCTCACATCCCTTACCCATCTGTACCCGCACACTGTCGCAAATGTCGAGGGATCCCTTTCAGACTGCCTTTGTACAGGAAGAGTGGGAACCAGAGGAAAAGTGAGAGCTGTACACCGGCAGATAGCGAGAGAGAAACTAATTTTTTCCTTTCGGTTAATTCAGTCTCGTTCTCTCCAGCTGGCCTGATTGTGTAAACACAGAAAAATTAAATACTCTCAGGGTCTTTTCAACACACCCCAAAACAGGTGCTTTTACTCCCTCAATCCCCATCTTTTTCCCACCCACTCACTCTGAACTTTGACCTCACAGTCCAGGTGGCAGGTGCTCCAGTATTAGTGCAGTACTGGGGAGTGCACTCACGGAGCCATATCTCGCACTAATGAACAGTGGGACCTTCTCCTATGGCCATAATTTGTATCGAAAAGAAAGGCATTAAACAGGATGCACAGAGAAGGAGGGAGTCTGGCAAGTATTACAGGATGTTTCCTCAACACAATAGCACAAGCTTTGCGTCTTTGTGTTGCACTTCTGCAGAGGACTTGAGTAGATCTACTGTGTGCCTACTTACTACAGAACAGTTAGCAGAGTTCACTGCAGGATTGCTCGGCTGACAGCGAGATGAAGCTGATTAAATGTGGTTTTCAGCTGCAGGATTACAACATAAACTTATATTGGAACTTTGAGCTACTGACAGTTAGTCGTAGCTCTGAAAGCAAACAGGAAAACAATGTTTGTTTTCATTTGAGAATGAATTATTAATCAATTTATATTGAATTCAATATCACTGAAATTAATGACCATTCATGGGGAGTTATGCACCCCTTCCCAACCTAAGACTGACATGAAAAAAAAGGGTTTATGTGTCCCCTTATGTGCATGTATGCTGTGTATCCTTCTCCATATTTGTATTTGTCTCAGCACCTGCAGCAGCATGGATGAGTACACTCTGGTTGGGCCGAAGGTTGCCGAAGTCAAACAGCATCATGTATGCAGTGATGTAGTTGACAGGAAGGGCTGCTGCCTCCTCGAAGCTCATGCCCTCTGGGATGAGGAAGGTGTGGCTTGCCGGCACCACCGCCATCTCCTGCCAGAGCCCAAAGCGGCTCAGCACCATCACCTTATCACCGACCTGGAACAGAAAGCAGAGGAGGACACGGGCTGAAAAGAAGGCGAAGCAAAGGGCTCTCAATCTGCACCTTTTTCCATTTAATGAAAACTGTGTGTGCTAATGCCAGCAGATAAAATGGAAATGTTAAATTGGATTTAAAAAAATATGTCCAAATATTGAGTCAGTGAAAACACCTAAACAACACAAGGTGTGAGTAAAAGAGTCGGAGAAAAAACAGCTATCAATCGAGTAGAGAAGCAAAGAGAAATGGTTTGTTAATACTAATGGATAAATGGTTGCAATAGTTCATTAAAAGTGATGAATAAATGATGGAAATGTCCAGCTTTTGCCGATCCAAGGTGTAGCACTAAAAATGCAAACTTAACCAAACTCATCTAAACCTAAAACCGACAGTTCAACTTATGTAAAAATTAATTAATTGTATCCACTATTATATCAGTAATAGTTCAAAAAGGATCAGTTGAAAATGACTTGAAACAAACGCATTTGTCTCATTGATTGGTGGCATCAATGACGGGGTACTTGAGTTCATCTGACCGGGAGAATGGCAGCGCTACGTCTGACACAAAAGGGTTGGGAACCACTGCTCTAATGCACCGGAGGAGCAGTGAGAGATATCGGACTGTTCTGCAGTTATCCTTCTCTAAACAGCTGAGATTTGTATGAACAACATGACGCGGACACTTGAGGCATTACTAAGCCGAGGCTAAAACTTTGCTTTCTTTCACTATTTGTTTTTGGAAGAAAGAACCAAAAGAAAGAATTCTCTCGGAGGGGAATCCGAGTCTATAATCACTTTTTGAAACCATTTTATTAAACTAAACCTAAATTCTACAATATCTAACTTAATAAGCGAAGAGGATCCACTGACAGCCCAGTACCCCAGGAGGTTTCGACACCAGAGCCTGATGTAGTTTGGAGGATCCTGCCATCTGCGGCCTCACGGTTTCTTTGTCGCAGTGGAAATCACGTGATTGTGGTTTGTTGTTCTGCTCACAACACTGGGAGACATGCAAACATGCGGCCACCTTGTCCAACAAACCCCAAAGAGTTTGCTCTTAAAGGGTGCAAGCAAACAAGGGAAGCGATAAATCACTGCAAAGTAAGAGTAATAACCAAACTGTGTCGACGTTATGGAGGAAAATAGTGAAACTAATGTGCTAAATATCCAGTGTCGTGTAGTATTATTCTCTCAGCTGAAGTTTGACCATAGGGTAAATGTCAGAATCTTTCCTTATATGGTAAATATGTGATTATCATTTAAGATTTAGCCATTTCAGTCCTTCGGAACCCCTGTGCTGAGGAAGTGAGGAAGCCACAGGTGTGGTTTAACACGCTGCGTGTCCTGATCACCATCTTGTGATTTTTCTGCTCCCAAACTGTCCTTGAAAAACAACTGTCTCTTTCCAGAAGGACAAGCCCCGATGTAAACTTCCCCCCGGCGCCCTCACCAACCAATCAGGAAAGCCTACTCGAGGGACACAGGAAACAGAGATGACTGCAGCATTATAACTCTCTTCCTGTCCCCCCCCCATCCACCTCTCTCGACACAGCTCTATCTCCCGCCCCCTCTCCATTCTCCTCGCTTTTTCTCCTCCCTCCTTTCTCTTTCACTTCCTGACTCCTTTTCCTCTTACAACTTTAGAACGTCTTCCTTCCCCTTCTCCAGTCCCCCGTCTCATCCTGTCTGTGTCTCCGTCTTGCCGGCTTCTTTGACGCCTCCCCCCCGTTTCTTCATCCTCCGCTGTCTCACTCTGTCTTCACCGTCCCCTTTCTCTCTTTCCCTTGCGAGGAGTGTCCTATATCGCCTCTTCCTCATCAGCGAGACAGGACAATGGGGCCCATCTTCTCCCCTGGCTTCTCTCCACTCATCAGAGTCCCTGCCAGATTCTTCCCCATGGCTGAGCATAAGACAAGCTCTCTCCTCCTGGGAACAAACCCTCTCTACCCGGGCCTCTCTAATGGTCTGGAGGGAGCCATGCGCCTCACTGTCTATCCACTCCAATTAGAGAGATCTCCCTCTCTCTTTCTCTTTCATACCCGCATCTTTCTTTCTGAGGCCAAGTCATTTGGTTTATTTTCAAACTATACTTTCACTTTTTCCCTGTGGCCTGCTTCTCTTTCTTTCCCTTTGTTATTCATGCTGACTCGCTCTCTCCCATCTCCATCTCCCTTTTTTTTTTTTTTTTTTACTCTTGGAGTCTTCAAACTCATCAGCCTTGCTGGTTTAATTGGGGGTACAGCAAGGCACAAATCAATAGAGAGGGGAGTTCAGGCTTTTAAAGGAAACACACACAAACATGACTCACACATCACATTCAAATGCATCTGCAGCTTTTCTTCCGTGCCCACGTAAAGGATGTGAGTTACTGTCAGTCACACAGAAACCGGTTCGGAACGTTCAAGGCCAAGCGATCGAGCCTTGTGACACTTTTGTTACAACATCTTCACAGTGTGACACAGAAATACATACAGGCGCTTCTCGCATTTCCTCTCCCAGCCTTCATGCAAATGCATCAAATGTAGACACAGTTGGGGTCACGGGTGCAGGGCGCTGAACAAAGACACTTCCAGTTAACTGTATATGAATGGACTTAATCAGATGGTGATTCACTCTTGGGGTATGTGGGCCTCCGAGTCAGCTGCTTGCAGCTTTGATGAGCTCAGCAAAAAATTATCGGGGAAAAAAAAAAAAAAAAAAAAAAAGGACAAGCAAAAAATTCAGATACAGTTTTACTGAGTCAGGTCGAGGCATAAGATGAAGGTTAAATGTAACCCCCCCACACCCCTCGTGGCTCCTGTAAATGTACTTAGAAGGAAACGTAATATCACACTGGGTGTTATTGTGCTCTATTACGGTTTATATGATGGTAAGATAAAAAGCCACGCCCTGCTGACATACAGCAAAATCTGTGACAGGAGGGCCTACACGCTGCTTTTTGCACTTGACTGCACCCACTTGTGCAAATCACCTTATCACGCCTACAAAAAATACCATTATTCGTCATCTTGCTTGTACAGCTCGATTAATATTAGAAGCCCCGATGCAAATCTACACTTTCAATCTCAGAAATTTCCAGAATTTATGGAAAACCACACGGGACAATCTTAAGGGGGGAGCAAAATAAAAAACATCTGATTTTCTTCTTTAACCCAGCAGTTCATGGCCAACTGTCAACAGGCCGTGTAGAGTGTGAAAGCAAGCTCTGAGTGTTGTGATCAGGGCTAGAGGTAGATGTAGGATAGAGGAGCATGACAGGGAGGAGGGTATAGATGTCCCGAAGGATAGACTGGTGTAAAAGAAGGGAAGGAGAGTCAATGGCCTAAAGGGAGGGCAGCATGTTAGAGGGATTCACCGACAATACAACTGATGGAGGAAGAATCAAGAGCTTCTAAGAAGGAAGGAGAGATGGGTAGAGGGAGAGAAGGAGGGATGGAGGAAATACCAGACTGACAATGTGGGCCAAAGGGAGGTAATTGAGAACATATGGGTCAGATCCTACCAAAACTCACCAAGGGAGAGAATAAAAAATGAAGAAAAAAAAAAAAAAGTAGGTCTGCAGAAAGAAGTGCTGATGTTTAGTGTCACGGGAGCTTTGGCGTGATTTGTGATATTTCCCCTCATCCCTCGCTAACTCACTGTTATGCTTTTCCCCGCACTCCCTCGCGGGTCATATGGGGTGAGCTCACTGTAGTATTACTTCACTCAACTTTACTGTCCTTCCAGGGCACACTTGCCTGGCAGCAGTAATTAAAACAAAAAACATGGGGCACGCAGTGGCTAATAAATGCATATACAAACATTAGTGCCGGCCAGCAATGAAAAAATAAACCAACCAAAGAGAGAGAGACTAGGGGACAAAAATGGTGCAAATGCTGCATTTTTCAGCATTGCGTGTTCATATTACAGCACAGGATAGAAAGGCATTTGGATTACAGAGAAACAACCTTATATCTAGGGGCCGGCTATGGGTTCAATACTCATAATATAAGAAATATAACAATATTTTTCTTCAAAAGCTCACTTTTAAATGAACAAAAGCCTCTCAAATTACTCTTATATCTGTGTGGACAAGCAGGCACTGACATTTTGAGAACATAAGGTTCAGGACGACATAAATGTTGCAAAGATTAAATTAAAAACCAAATCACACTTTACTTAGCCAGCGATGTTTAAGTCGCTTTACCTAATTAAATCACATCAGTGTATTCACAGCTCCGTGTACACTGAATGGGGAGCAAACACCCAGACACGCCCATTATCGTACGTCTTTGTGCGCATATTTGTGTGTGTGTGTGTGTGTGTGTGTGCGCGTGTGTGTGTGTGTGTGTGTGTTTGAGGGAAACAGAGATTGACAGCCAGACTGATAAGGCTGCAGCGAGTCATTTGCCTCCCAAAGATTCAGCGCCATCGGGGTCAGCACATTCCCCCTGAGTTAGCTGCCAAAAGATCTGAGAGATCTCCATCCATTAGGAGGATTGGCTCTTAATTTTATAAGCTACAAAGGGGGATGTGGAAGTGTGAGGCCTTGATGACAAGCTGTGTGTGTGTGTGTGTGTGTGTGTGTGTGTGTGTGTGTGTGTGTGTGTGTGTGTGTCGAGCACGACCTTTAAATCCAATCTACATTATTGACAGTGTGGAAAGAAGCAATTAAGTGTTTCAGAAACACCCGGGTCTCAACCTTCCGCGGGTCCCGGCTGAGACTGGCTGACCCATCGCCAATCACATTCCCATTACTCCGCACGGGTCGCCCCATCCACATGGACCTACGCTTGTGAGACATCGCGTGCCACTCCCAGCCAGATGCACCGATTCTGCACTCGCGTCACACACGCGTGTACGGGGCTATCCGCGGCTCCTAAGCGGCTGATGTGAGAAAATATTTCGCTCACACATCAGTGAGCGTGAGTCAACATTGGCTTATGTGTAACATTTATTTTATTTTATTTATTTCTTTTTGGGTGGCTTATCCGTCTTTGCAAAGGCGTTACCGTGGTGATGCGATGCAGCCGGGGAGAAAGACGCGCAGGCCCTGTGACTCATCATGCAACGCAAGACGGCGGCAAATAATCCCCCCTTCGATCGCCACATCGCCCCTCGCGGCTGCACGTTACGGGGAAAAAAAGGGGCTTCGTTGTCCCGAGAGCGCGCGGGGTTTGAACTTTAATCGTGACACGGCGATGACCGAGGGATATTTTATGAACACAACTGGGGCGACGGGCCCCTCCGTTGGCGGGGAGGGCGACCGATCCCATTTCTCGTAGCACGCCGTCCGTTGCGTCGCGCCTCGCCCTTTCCGCGCGGTGCGTCTGTGCGCCACCGTCGCTCCCGGCAACAAAAGGCGTCGGTGACTCCGGTCCGGCCACCGGTGTCAAGTCAGCCACATTAACAACTGCGGCTCCTCTAAGTCTCCACAATAAAGCCCCGTGTTAATTCACTTATTGAAAGCTAAGTAACGGCAGTAATTGGTGTAATATGAACCGAAGTGGAATTTTATTTTCTGTCATACAAATTGCTATTTTTACAGTTGTCTTTAGCGCCACTTAGAGCCTAAGCAGCATTATGTACAACTGCAGACTTATAGCTTGTATATGCGCTGCACGTGACCACATTTAGCAGTAGGCCATATTATTAGTCAGGATTTGTTAAGATAGTCACCGTCCCTTCTTGTGCCCTGGTTTTTATATTCTCGCGTTCGCTTCGGCTCGGCTGAGACGCAAAGCCTTAATTTTGAAGTCGAAACGGTCCCATTTCCGGTCTCATCCTGGCTACCTCCGGCTCGCTTGACACAGCTCTCCGCGCCTTGGCGCACGGCAGAGCGCACAGCGTAGGTGCAGCCGGGTGGGTGCGAAGCATCCCACGGGCTTGCGTGTGTTTGTTTAGACCTTAGACTTACGGCACACATGTTGCGTGCGACCGCCGAGGCCACGTCCCCCCCAAGCAGCCCCTGTGTCTCGGAAGCTTGCACGAAGTTGCTCGCTGGTGCGCAAAATGTGAAAACCGGGCCGAAAAGAGGGGCGACGCCTGCTGCTGGTTTCATTGTGCTCAACTCGTGTCATTTTCACACTTTGGTTTTCCTTCTGGAGACATCAAATGCATCGTGAACACACCGCCAGGCTCTAACGCTTCCCATTTTGAGACGACAAGTGCTGTCTCTTTCCGACGCACGAGTGAACGAATGGATGAAGCAGACATCAAACGTGAACCCTAAGCCAGTTTGGGTTATTAGCCTGTTTGTGCGTGGACTACCTGACCTAATAGCCTTGAATGAATGAAATGGTGAAACCGTTTCTTGGCGTGTACAGCACAAGCGCCGCTGCCTGAGCAGCGAGCAAAGCCCTGACACGCCCATATCCAGATGTAGCTGTTCGGCACCGAAACGCAGCGAGACCAGAATTCGTAATTTAAAACAGTAAAACGCGCAGTAAAACGTGACTTCAAGTGGCAAGAAAAGAAAAAGCAGAGAGTCGTGTGTGCTTACTTTTCTGTCTGTCACTTCGTCCCCTACAGCCTCCACCAACCCGGAGCACTCCATTCCTGGGGTGACCGGCGGGGACGGCAGCCGGTCGTACAGCCCCTGCCTGGCCATCAAGTCGGCGAAGTTCAGCCCGGAAGCCTTGACCCGCACCAGGACCTCGCCAGCCTTGAGCGCCGGCTTGCCCTTCTTCACCTGCAGCTTGACTTTATCATAGCCGCCGTAGCCGGTGAGCACCAGGGCGCGATAGGTGAACGCGTCCTCTTCGGGGACCTTCTCGGTGGTCGCCGCCGGGGTGGCCGCTGCTTCGGCGGCGCCGGCGGGGGGAGACTCCGTCTTGGGCGACTCGGTTTTGGGCTCCTCCGTTGGTTTGTTCTCCTGCTTCTGGTCCACGGCGTTTTGCTGCTGGGCAGGTGCGTCCTCTCCAGACATTGTGCAGGGAGCTGTGAGACACTGATGGGTCTAGAAAAAAAAATACTCAGAGGCTTTTCACTTCTTGTGCTTTTGTTGCCGTGGTCGGGCTTGTTGCTTGGCTGCGAACGCTTGCCTTGCAAATAAAAGAAAATGCGAGAGTCAGAGCTTCTTTTTCAGCAGTCTTGCATGGAGACACAAATCCCGACAAAGTGGGCTGATCGGTGGCCAGTGGCTGTCAACGCTGCGCTCTGACAGACTGTGAGTGGGACGAGACAGAGGCAGGCTGGAAAACACGGAGAGCCGACGAGGCTCGGGGATTGGCGTGTGGGATTGGGTGGGCTGGGCTCTTTGGGTAGGGCCATAAGATGAGCCTATATTGCATCAAGCAGAGGGGTGATTTGCAAAAAATGTCCATTAAGGCTAAAAGGCAAATAAAGTTGAAACCAGCCCTTGCAGCATCTGTTGATTGCTGCAGGTCTCCATTAGGTTATTAAGTTGATGTGGGCAGAGGAAATGAATTGCTTGTCAAATACAGAGAAGCTTCTAATAAATCCACAGACAAGGACCGGTACAGGAGAGATATCCCGAGAGACAAAAGATGCCACTATCGAGTGAATATTGCGCGTGAATTTTTCTTTTTGCGTCCGCGTTTTGTGACACATGTGGGTTCAGAGCACGGCGCACTTCTGGCCCCTCAGATGTCATTGATGGACTGCCATTTCTCCCAGCAGGCGTTTGCTTGTTTCTGGTTGTTTACTGCCGCGTGTTCAGCAGCGAGGTCTGTGCTGCTGGAACAGGAGGACCCAGAGGAAACGTCTGTTTATGCTGCCTGCTCTACAATGGGATTTGCAGGAACTTTGGGCCTGCGTACGGCTCATTGTTGCAACTTCCCCGGAAAGGCAGCTCAGAAAAATATGAGCCCGCGTTGAAGTCACGCCAGTTTTTGATCAAACTCTATAACCTGTCCCTGTACTGTTCAGCTTCAGCCGGAGCCACAGGGGGGCGGGATGACTTCTCCATCAAGAGCTAATACACACGTGTCATGACCACTCGTAGGATTCGCAGGTGTGATATGAGTATTATGGCGTGGGCCTTGGGGGCTTGTGCGAAAGACACACTCATTTTGCGATCGTAGGGGCTCCCAGTGTCTCCCGTATGTGCCACAAAAACGAAACCAGGGTCTGTTCACATTTTCCAGGCCTGCGCCTTGAGAGCCGAGAGACACCAGCCCGCTGTCAATCCAGAGGGATGGGGCCACAAGCGGAGTGGCGAGACACCTTGTGGTCGTAAAGTGCCACTCGGCACCTCTGAGGCCCAACGTCCCAATCAATACCCCAACGGGGACCTGACGGTGTAGGATGCAGGCGTTATTGATCTGCTGCTTTGGTCCAGGCGAAATGCGACGAGGCAGACTGTCTGTTCGTCCCCGCCACTCTGAATATACATCAGTATGCTGTGGGTGCTTGCAGGGTGGCTCTTCTCCTCATTAGCCCCGACGAGGCCGGTATGGTGACGTACCGGCAAGGCACAGTCAGGAAAATGACTCGGACCGCAGGTCGGCATCTGGAAAAGGGGCGAGAGGAGAAGCCTAGTGCAAAAGCTGTGTTTACTAGTTTCACGGTGGGGAAAAAGAAGAACATTTCGGAACGTGTCCCAGCGAAATGTATCCGTCGAGGGAAATGGCTGTGGTGACAGGAACACAGGGATAGGATGCAGAAACAGAGATGTAGTGCCTTGGACACCTGGTGTAGTCTGGAGACGTCCTCTATTGTCTAAGTAGGTTACTGAATGCATAATGTTGCTCAGTGGTGTAATTTGGCCTGGATAGAGTACTGTGTCACCACTCTGCCAGGCAAAGGGACTGAGTGTGCAGCCGGTCTGGATGGTCTCTGACGGTGTGCGCGTCTCAACTACAAAAAAAAAATCACACACAGATATTTTCGTTTCCATTAAAACTGGGCAAATACTGGGACTTACAACAAATCTAGGAAAAGGAACAGTGACAAGCCGTGCGAATCCCGCACATGCTGTCGGCATGAATTATTACTACTGGTGTAAGAAATATTAATACCTTCAGCTTTAGTGGCTGTGGTGAGTTATCTGCTTATTACTGAAAGTATTACGGTGCCACAATGGTTTATTGGTCCGTTCAGTCCGGTTAGCGGTTCTGAATACACAAAAGGTAAATGTTGTTCTTTCGGGTTTTATCCCAGTATCCTTGAGCAGGCTGCTGAATCACGCTCACTGCTGCTTGTGCCCCCCCTCCCTATGTCTACGGGTTTGGCCAAGATCAAAAGGTATGATAGATTATACGCTATCTGGTTGGTCATCTTGCGATGCCTAAAATCTTTCTCACGACTGCCTGGGAGGTCCAGAACCTTAGGTTGGGATCCACTGTGCTAAACCTATGCTTCGACTCCCTTGACAGGAGGCAAAGGCCGAAGCCCAAAGGTTACTGAAATGTGTTCGCGTGTTCCCTTTCTACCTCAGATTTGGTTTCTCGACCGCCGAACTTGTCCCTCGTGGGCGGGAATTGGAAGAAATCGCAGGGGTCGGCCTCAGGGTTGCCGTCTACGCGGTTGCTCCTTTGTTCACTTTGCACACACCGGAAATAATGTGTTCAGTTTGAAAGGTTAAGCACATATTCTAATGTTACACTCTTTTGTAGATCTGAAAGTGAATTACGGAGTTTGGAAGAACTTCACTTAATTTCTCGGTGAAGTCTATAGGAGCAATCAATTCCGCTTGGCAGGTTTACAGAAACCGAGAGCTTAGAAAACCAGAAATCACTGCATATTGGCCCTTAACCAATTCAATCTGGCCCTATATTCACCCCCTCCCCCCCCTTTTAATTTACCCTCCTCTCTACTGGCACTGTCGCCCCGGCTCTACTCAGGCACCGGTGCAATGAGTTTACTGGTTGAGTATTACATCCATCATTGCCTCTGGTAGCACAAAACCATTCAGCACGGTCATTCCGAGATGCGGGCGATGGGAATGCGGTACGCTACACCCACCTGCTGGCAGGTGCACCAGACTGTGTTGAATAGTCAGAATGAGAGTGTAATCCACCCACCGCTGACTGCCTATCGTTTATACATTTAAATACATGCTTTTGGAAATATGTGAAGTGTCACTGGTCTTTGGAGTCCGCAGGACGCCCAACACCGTCTCCTTGAGCCATACGGGCCTTTTTTTTTTTTTTTTTTGGTCCCTTATGTTCCGCTTAATAGTCCAGGACCTTCAGCAAGATGAACCAACTCACCTGAAGTAGGAGATGCAGGCGGGTGGAGATTCTTATGGCCATTAAATGAAATAAATTTTAATGGATATAGGAAATGTCTTCTGTATTCAAGAACAAAATGGGGAACTCGCACAGTTTCCTATGCAAATCTCCAGATTCCTGCTCAGTTCACTTATGAAAAAAACAAACAAAACCCAAAAACATACTTTAGTCTGTGTCTCACGAGGTCTGTGGGGTGGGGGGGTCCTGGGCTAAAATATACCAAAGCCTGCTCTAGTAATGAATACATAGTGCCACCTGCTGTTCCACTGACTCCATGACAGAGCACTGACTGACTCTAAAGGGTCAGTTCCCCCAAAATCGCAAACCGTCATATCTCCTAACTCAACCCAACCGGCATCAAGTGCAGACAGGTCTGATGTCGTTTACCCAGGTTTGGCGATGTCAGCCTCTGAACCCCATTAAAGTGGCGGTGAACGGAATTTTGTTTTTGGCAGCCTTGAACGTTGAAAACTTGAAACCGCCAAACTCAGCAGCAACACATGTCACTCCGGTAACAAGGCACAGAAAGAATAAAACCGTGGATTGACGCACATATGAACTCTGACAAATTACTTAATTGATATTAACATTCATATGAGGACTCATATTGTATCTGTGATACTCACAGTATTGTTATCTTACAAATGTCAATTTCTTGTCTTTCCGTTTAGTCTCCACTGGCATTATACACAGTAATTATAACCTTTTTTTTTTTTTAATATATCTGCAAATATACTCTCTTAATCTCACAGGCTGCACTGGGTGGAAATAAGTGGTGGACACAAACAGCAGTTTTTGGACGGCCTGTAAGTAAGCAGGTAGTTTATTTTTACATTTAAGTTGTCAGGGTTACAGAGACAGACACCATTACGAGACATGGTGTAGGGAATAAAAAAAACAAGTGGCAAAAGTGAGAGACCCGCTGCACAATTAAATGAAAAGAAAACCAGTTACAGGTCTTTGGCTTTGCTTGAAAATTAAATGGGGACTCCATTGATTTTTGGCCCCAAAAAAAGTCCAAACAAGGGCCTAGAAGGCAGTCTCATCATCCAAACTAGCTTTTAATCTACTAAGCATAAATTCTCAGGATGCAGTCTATGGCACTGCGTCTACCCATTCTTTCAAACCAGGGACTACCTCAAAATAGTTGTAAAGGCTGTAAGCATACCCACCCTAGTAATTGAAAATATACACTGTGAATATTCAGACGATTTGCTATGACGCTTGAAATTTAGCTCAGGTGCCTCCCATTTCTCTTGATCATCTCTGAGATGTTTCTACACCTCGATGGGAGTCCACAAGTGGTAAATTCAATTGATGACTTAGAGACACACACACACACCTGTCTACACAAAGGTCTCACAGCTGACGAGGCATATCGGAGCAGCAACCAAGCCATGAGGTCGAAGGAACTGCCTGCAGAGCTCAGAGACAGGATTGTGCCGAGGCACAGATCTGGGGAAGGCTACAAAACCATTTCTGCTGCATTGAAGGCTCCCAAGAGCACAGTGGCCTCAATAATTCTTAAATGGGAGAAGTCTGGACCAATCAGGACTCTTCTTAGAGCTGCCAAACTGAGCAATCGGGGGGGGGCCCTGGTAAGAGAGGTGATTAAGAACTGAACGGTCAGTCTGGTTGAGCTCCAGGGATCCTGTGGGAGAAACTTCCAGAAGGACAGCCATCCCTGCAGCACTCCGCCGGTCTGGGCTTTATGGCAGAGTGGCTGGATTGAATCCTCTCCTCAGTGAAAAAAACGTGAAGGCCGCTTGGATTTTGCAAAAAAGCACCCCAAGGACTCTCAGACTGTGAGAAACAAGGTTCTCGAGTCTGATGAAGCCAAGATTGAACTGCTTGGCCTCAATTCAAGTAACATGTCTGGAGGAAACCAGGCACCTGCCCATTACCGTCCCACAGGTGAAGCGTGGTGGTGGCAGCATTATGCTGTGGGGGTGTTTTTCAGCGGCAGGGAGACTGGTCAGGGTTTAGGGAAAGCTGAACGGAGCAAAATACAGAGAGATTCTTAACAAAAACCTGGTCCAGAGCGCTCACACAGCCAAGACAATAGAGGACTGCCTCGGGGACAACTCTGTTCATGTCCCTGAGTGGAACCAGTCAGAGCCCTGACTTGAACCCAATCGAACATCCTTTAGAGAGGCCTGAAAATGGCTGTTGACCGACGGTCCCCATCCAACCTGACAGAGCTTGAGAGCACCTGCTGAGAAGAAGGGCAGAGACACTCCAGATCCAGGTGTGCAAAGCTTGTCGAGACATACCCAAGAAGAAAAAGGTGCTTCAACTAGGTACTGAGTGAAGGGGCCAATTTATTTTCATTATTATTTCAGTTTTTCCTTTTTTTAATAGACTTGCAAAAATTTCTAATTCTATTTTTTGCTTTGTCAGTATGGCATATTGAGTGTAGATTGATGAGGGTGGGAAAAAGTTTAAATGATTTTAGCATAAGGCTGCAACATAACAAAATGTTATGGGGGGGGGTGAAGGGGCCTGAGGACTTTCTGACTGCACTGTTCAGAGCAGGAAGGTTCCCACTTTTCACTCCGCACTTCCAGCACAAATTTCCCTGCGTCGGTTTTAATTCTGTGGACTCTCACTCGAGTATGATACTATCTACTGCGCACAGTACCCCACGCTGCGTAAACCTGCCCCCTGCTTCCTTTACACCGGGGGAGGGAGAGGAGCACTATATTCTAACGGTACCATTTGTGTCCAGAGGGAGGCAGTGTCGGTCTTCAGGGGGGAAAGAGATGACTCAACAGTGTTGGCTTGTCCTGGTACGTGGTATCCCGCCATTCAATTATCTCATTCACAAAACTAATAATTCCTCCGTGGGGCACTTCCACGGAATATCAGCTAAATTCAGCGCGGCGAGGCCCATAAAGAAAACCCAGTCACGTCTAAATACTTAATTTGATGGACTATTTTTTTATCTAGGCACGCTACATTTATTGTATCTCCATTAAGGAGCCGTGTTGGCACTAAATCAAGAGGCGCGTATTGTGCAGAGTACGGCGCTTTCTCAGCAGTGGCGGGGGGGGGATAGGTCTCCAGTCAGTGATTATCGCTCCGACAACTGCCACAGCACTTTATTTAAAATATTTAGGCCTCTAATTAGAAATCAAAGCTACCTATAAGCCTGGCCACTTATCCATTTATTGAGTACGTCAAACACCTGAGCTGCAGGAGCCGAGGCGACTGATTTGAACAAGAAATCCGCCCAGTGCTGCGCTGAACTGGTTTCAGTACGTTTTTTAAGCTGCTCGCGTGACAGTGCGTTGCTGAACGGTTAGTGGGGTTTTTTTTTTTGTTTTGTGGTCACACTAATAGAAATATATCAGGGGCAAAAGTGCAAAAAAAAAAAAAAATGTGCATGAAGATAGCCGGAGTTGTTGCTGGCCACCGGGTATTTAAAAATAAAGAGAGAGAGAGAAAATCACACTAGTGGTGACATAGGGTGTAAAATACAAGGCGTGACAGGTCTCGTTCTTGTATTTGAAGCTCCAGCAGCAGGGACTCAGTAAGTTAGTGCACAGACTGTTTCCTCTGCCCCCCCCAAATGCTTTAACTCACCATGTAAAGATGTCCCCAGATGTCAGGTTCCTTAGCTGATAGGCTAAGAAATGGGGATATCATAAGGCCAGGGCTGGAGGCACAATCGTCTCCATTAACCCTTAAGTCCCGCTGATGTAATAAACCCCTTTAATTGTATTATCGACGTGTTACGCCACAGGAAGCGAAAACCGAGAGGATAAGGTCACTATGAACGATTAGTCCCACGGATCCTTTACTCCCCATAAGAGCAGCCTATTAAATTTGAGTGATGCGACTCAGACCTGAACGTTAGGAAGGCGTGGCCTGTAATCAAAGTAGCGGAGTTTCCACGGAGGGCTGTGCGGGTCCTGGCTGTGGTTTGGGTAGGCGACCGGGCTCTCTCTCTCTCGCGCGCGCGCGCACACACACACACACACGCGCGCACTCCGTCAGCGAGACCGGAGGGCTGCGCGTCGGACAGCGAGAGCCGGATAAAGCGCACCTGGTCGGCGCATGTATTTGCTGCCTTTTTTCCTCTCCAGTCCTCGATTCCGCCGCGTCTCGCATCGGACGCTGGATGCCATCCGTCCCGGCGTCAAGAACACACCTCTGACGGACAAAGCATGGACAGCCTAGGCAGCCGCTGTAAGATTGTGGTGGTTGGGGACACGCAATGTGGGAAAACGGCACTGCTGCACGTTTTCGCCAAGGACTGCTATCCAGAGGTAAGTCCGCCAAAAGTCTGCACTCAGTGTATTTTTTTGTTTTGTTATTCTGCAGAGGAAGGAGACAGTTTTATGATTGAGGGACGAGCCCTGCCATTGAAATGTGTTGTTGGACAGGTCAACTTCGGCACATGTTCAGCAGGTTACATACACCTGCCTAAAGACAGTGATGTTAAAACAAGAGAGAGACAGAGAGAGAGAAAGGACTGGTGGAGAGGAAACTATAACGAATGCCTGTAAAGTCACAATAACAGTTCTCACTTAGATTGACTTTTTGTTGTGTCTGCAGTGCTGCCCATAAAACTTTGAGGCGTTGTCTTCATGTCTATGATATCCCCAAATGGGTTTTTTGCAGTACTAGCTTTGGTGTGAAACGTTCAAACCTGCCAGTGCTTTACTTTCCAGCTGCATTATTTCAAATGATACTGTTTTCCCCACTAGTTTAGCCTCCTGAAGCCCGTGGCCGTATAAACACAGGCGTACCTTGTCCCTCTTAACCGGAGAACTAAAATGAATCCCTTATTTTCAGAACTACGTGCCCACGGTGTTTGAAAACTACACGGCCAGTTTTGAGATAGACAAGCAACGGATTGAGCTGAATATGTGGGACACGTCAGGTAAGACAATTTCATACGTCCGTCTGCACCGTCTCTTAGAGGCTGACATCAAATCAATCCACTCCCAGCCCTGCCACGGAGCTTGTCCCCGGCTGTGACCGTGGGAGGACTGCCTCCAACTCCCCTCTCCAACTTTTCCAGCAGTCATCTGGTTGACAAATTGCTTTGACCTAGCCAGCTTCACATTAATGTCTTTTGTATTTAGGGGTTGGTTTTGTTTTGTTTTTGTTTGGTTTTTTTTTTTTAGCTCGGGGCATCTGCTATTTGTGATTGTTGTCTTTACCAGAACCTTCGGTGCCAGCCGTGTCTCTCTGTGTCTTGCGTTTGCATTCCATCCTGTGCTGTCCACTGTGTGTGTGTGTGTGTGTGTGTGTGTGTGTGTGTGTGTGTGTGTGTGTGGCTGGCTCTTCCCATGCTCTGGCTGGTCAGGCGACTGGGGGTGGGAGAGAGAGAGGGGTGAGGGCGTGGATAATTCAGACAGGATGTGCCTGAAGGGAACAGTGACTAACTGTTTAAGTGTTTTATCCATGAAAGACAAATAAATTGGGCCTGATAAGAGACATGCTGTCTGCTAATGCGTTGAAGATTCCTCCTCTGCTGCTCGTTCAGAGGAGCAGACAGTCAACTCTGATATCCAGGTTTGTTTCTGTCGTGAATTCTATTTAGTCATTTATGAAAGAATTATTAATGTAAGGAGAGAGTAATGTTTCCAGAGTTTACGCAGCTGGCCACCACACCTGTCTCCCTCAGCCCTGAAAGAAATTCATTCATCAACGTTTCTTCAGATCCTTCACCAAGGTTTCAACTGAGAGTTTCAGTGACTTGTGATTTTTGTAAATGCTGTTCCAGGGGCTTTTCCACGCCGAATAAAATTCTTGAGGCATTAAAAGTGCCAAATTTAATCATGCTGACGTGCTCTGAATAACAACCACTGGTGACGTCAGTGCAAAGAAACATAGTTATTGCGTAGAAAGGAATCCATGTCAGCGGTGTCGTGCCATCGGCCGAGGACCTTATCTGAAAGCATATCATCCTTTGCCTGGTCAGTGTTCTTTTTCTGTGATCGGCCCTCGGTGTGTGACTCTGCAACTTGCTGGGGAAGTAGTCTTGGCTACCGGGCAGCAAGTGGCATCAGTTTAGAACCCTGCATGGAAATCCTTGCTCTACTTTCATCCCGGTCTTGTCAGCGTGGATGGATTTACTGAGCTACTCTGAGACCCTGCATCTCATCATAGTCATCTCAGGCCAGCAATCTAAACCGGTGACATGGCTGACCAGTCAGAGGGCAGATTATGGGATCCTCCCAGGGGGAATTTCTACTTTTACCATAAAAAAATTCCTAAACCTAAAACAATTTTTCGGGAGAGATGAGAATTTTTTATGTTACATCGTTAGTCAACGGTTACTGGAAGAATGTTATTTTTCCTTGGACCTCATGTCAACCCAGAGAGTAAATCAGCTTGAGCCTGTCAGTCAGGGGTCGGGGACCTCTGGGGCTCGGGGCCACAACTCAGAGGAGTTCCTTATCTCTGTAACGGCCTAATGAAGTAGTGGGAATGTTGTACTTCTGTCCATCTTTTAAAACCCTAAACCACCTTTGGCAGTCTTTAATCTTTAACCAGGAGCCGCCCACCCCACAAACAAACATGACGTCACCTAACCCATAGGGCAAGTGTAAGTGTGTGTGTGTGTGTGTGTGTGTGTGTGTGTGTGTTCACCGGTCCTTGTGCGGTGTGGCATTATTCACTGATTCACAGCAAACACAGATGTTCATATTTTCTTTCAACAAGCAAAATAATTGGCTCGTGCTTACATGAAAAAGGCTTTCATGTGAAGAAAATAGCATGTCTCCCATCATTCCTTTTTTTAGAATCAGATTATTTTCACTGCTTCAACCCCTCTCCTCTTTCAGCTCCCCTTTTCCAGCTCTTTTTTTTTTTTTTTTTGTTACTTTCTTTCATGTACCCGAGCAGCAGCAGTACGAGTTCAGTGCCCAGGCTCTTAGGGCTAGTTCACACCGTCATTCACACCGACGGAGACATTTCTGGAAATCGCTTAAATCGGGTCATTTCAGTGGAATCGCTGCAATCACTGGCTTTGGCATGGAGTTAAACCTCGGTAGAACTTGACCAGTGAGTTCACTCTGTGGGCCACGTGCAAACTGTCTTGACAGTGCTTACTTTTGAGGGAACAGAGGATCCCGAGAGTCCAAAATGGAATAGTTGTGTCAAATGAGAAGCGACGCCAGCAGAGCTTTCCTCTTCATTTTCAATTTGCTGTTAACGAAGCTTTCCACAACCAACAGTAACCGCTGGATGACCTGCAAGTGCGTCACCAAGTCTCCAGTACCTGCTATTTTCAGAGCATGAATTTCACCGTGCCACTTTCTGGTGGCACAACTAAAGTCCACTAAACGTTTAATTTCGACTTGACATTTGCATCAGTCAATCCCCCACTTGCTCTTCCTCAGCCACAAGCCTTTCCACCCCAGATACACAGCTGGGGTGTATATCTGGGTTTGTTTTTGTTTTTTTTTTTCTCGGACAACTAAGCTTTCAGCTTCTTCGCATAAACTATTGGCTCCCTTTTTAATTGCTGGTGAAGTCTGCCTGCTGTGGTCTGGTGATGTTCACAAAGCATTATTGATCATTATCCGAGGCGAGGCTATTTAAACAGCTTGTGTCTCGCCTGGTTCACATTTCTCCGGCATGGTTAGAATGTGTATTGCCATTAAAAATGCTCTCAGCATTCATTCTTGCTGCATGGAAGTTGCACCATTGATTATTTTGGTTTCATTAATTCTTGTTCTTCCACAAAGTCTAGTCCTTGCGGTATGTGTGAGAACAGGGGTGAGGTGTTTATCCAAATGAGGTCATTGCTGTGCTTAGATTTGCATGTTTGTGCACACGCGCGTTTGTGTTGCATTCCCTGAAAAAAAGGAGTATTTCAAGAAACATTAAACAGCAACAGGAAGGTCTTATGGCCAGGGGGCAACTTTTGGCTGTGCTTTGTATTCTGCCTTGCTTTCAGTCCAGACCATCTGGAGAATTAAGTCAATTAGAAAGTGATTGAATGGAATCCAAATGAGAGAAACCAACAAGAATGCATCTGCACCTACAGTGCGTTACAGCAATGAGCAGCCGCGTACTGATAGGTGGCGTAGTCTGTTTTCGGCATAGCACGTCTTAACTGACTGTTTTTTTTTTTTTAAAGCAACCCAAGTGGTCAAAATGTCAGTGCGGCTGGGCGACAACTTGTCCAAGGGCCATTAGATATTGCTGTCGATCCTCTTGGGGCCCATTGGTAGTCAGCCAGTCTGGGTTTTTACCGAGCCTGAGGCATTAATGCACTCTTCCTCTCTTCCCGGTATGGCAAGGTTGTTTGGGAAAGATTCCCTGTAGCCTTGGCCTGAGACTAAAAAACGCACTAAGAGGTGTGTGTGCTGTTTCTTTACAAGTCCAAGTCATGACAGGTCAGGTTTCCCCAAAGTTCGTACAGCAGTACCTTCACGTCTCTTTTTTTCTCTCCACTCTGCTGCCACTCTAAAGTGATTTTCACATGAAAACTGGAACTCTTACATTCTGTTTAGTCATCCTAGAGCATGCTTTCAAGTGGCAGTCCACAGGAATCTTGTTTTTCTTTCTTCTTTTGCTGACATCTTTGCACTAATCTCTCATGCGGGCTTTTTTTTTTTTGCACTGTACTTCCCAGAAAACACTTGTCATTCAAACCATGTGCCCCATCACTTTTATCCCATGAAGTTCTGTGGATGGAATTTGAGTTTCTATGGAGCGTCTTTGTCTGAGTGGCGATGTTGGCTATTGCTTCCCATTCTAACCACCCAGTTTTTACTCTGTTTATTTCCCAACAAAGTGCTGTTTTGCTGCTGGGAACATGAAACGCATCACTTGCTGTGCCTTGCAGTATTTTTCCTGCAATAGACCTGCCTGACACCGACTGTTCACAACAATAAATATAAAAGCTTTCATGAACTGGCTACAATTTGAAGCACAGTTAGTTATAAAAAGCAGAAAAATATTCACTTATCTGAAAAATATCAGATTCTTAGATAGAATTACAACTCACATGAATTTCAAAGCCTTTTTTTCTGTTGAGTCTTCGTCTGTTAGAGAAGTTTTTAATGTTTTTTTTTTTTTGGTGACTCATTTCTCATGACAAAGCCGTCTTGTGTTTTCCCAGTCAGAGGTGGGATTGTTTTTGACTAGAGAGACGATAACAAGACACTGCAAGTGTGTAACGCCACTCCCAGCGCCAGCACAGAGTCACAGTCTCTGGGTGTCTTCCTCCTCTCATGCAGACTTCCCAACATTCCTGGTGCCTTTATGCTCTTTTAGCTCCACATTCTCAACGCGCTGGACCAGTAGGGCATCCAGAGGGCCTGTAAAAACACGCCGAGTTCAGTGGGCCCTCTGTTCCTCAACACTTTCCGCTTGATTAATCTTTAATAGAGAATGAGTGAACTACAACCACCACACAGAGCAGGTTAAAATCAACACCCCCCCCCAACAACCTACAGCTCACTGGAGCCGGGGGATGCTCAGAAAATGCTTTCAGATCTGTTTTGATCTGAGTAGCCAGCATGTTGATCACAGGACATAATCTGCTCTTGGCTCCTACTGTTGGTCTGTTTGGCCTCTCTGAATCACTACTGTAATGTTAGACTCAAAAGTTAAATGATGAAAAACCCAAATTCTCAAGTTCCTTCACTTTCCTCTGAACAATTTCCAATTTGCAAATAAGATACTGTTCAGGTGGTTGCAACCTGCTGGGCAGGCTGCCACATTTAACCACAGACTGTAAATATATATATAATATATATATTTTATGTTTTTTTTTGGGTCAGCATCCTGAAGGGAGGGTGACGACATCCTTTCACCTGCTATTCACAAGCCTGAATGTATGCACCGAGCCGAAAGCCCTGAGACTTATTCTTACTCTTTGCCTAACCAGCCCAGGGCAATAACTGCCTAAACGAAACCTGTTTTGATGATGCATAGCGGGCTGGAAGGCAACTCCTGCACTGGGAGAGAGCGCATGCATGACAGTTTCGGGTATATGAGTAAACAGAAGAGCAAGGTTGGTGAAATGCTGTGTCTGTCCCAGAAACAACTCGCACACTGAAAAAGTTCGGAAAGTCTCTCCTCACCCGCCAGTGCATCGTGTGATGTAATATAGTAATGGTTCTCAGGCCTGCAACTACTGATTAGTTTCATTATTGATTCATTTGAAGATTATTGAATGTGTTTAGTGCTAATTAGCCATTGTTAGCATGCCTAAATGCCAAACTAAGATGGTGCGCATGGCAAACGTTATACCTGCTAAACACCGGCATGTTAGCATGCGGACGTTGGCATTTAGCCGCAAGCCCTGCTGTGCCTAAGTACAGCGTCACAGAGCCGCTAAAAACTTGCGTCCTTGTGCCAAGACTCCGATCTCCATTCTTCGACAGCAGAATCGCAGACAATACCTTCCGCCCCCTCCGTGACTCTCTCACCCCCTGGCTTCGGGTTTGGGATGAGCCTGAAGCCTCTCTGGCACGCTGCGCCTGATTATTGCAACAGAGATTGCAGTCGGCGATTTGACCCACAAAGATGTTTTGCACGTTAAAAGTCAAACAACAAATGCTGGGTGTGGTGAAGTGGGTGAGCAGTCTTTGCGTGTCACTGTGTTGTAATTATACACATCTAGGATTTTAGAGACTTCTGAACTGATTGTGATCAGGAATAATTAGGGTGAAAATGTAAAAGAGAATTTATTATAATTAGATTGATACAATTACTCATTCACTAATAGATACGAATAAATGCATTTCAAGTCCAATTAAGATATAAATGAGAATGTAAATGTGGGGACCATGCTTTATTTAAACAGCCACTGAGGGGCTGTTAAGAGCCCTAAATGTCCAGTTTTCAAATAAACTAATAACTACAGTGTATTTTAAAGCTAACCAAACATTATTGCTGCATCGTCATAAATGAATGCATATAACTGAAATGCCACCTGCAGAAATACAGATGCATGCACACGTTTATAAATAACTATAACTGTTTTGACCTTACAAGAACAAATCCCCTTTGTGTTCTAGGCATTTCCGTCTTCTTCTTTTCCTCTTTGCAAATGGCCTCCTGCTCTTAACCTCTTGACTAATGATGTTCTCATGCACAGTGCAACACTTGATTGCATCCCAACTCTCTGAGTGGTTTTGTGTGACATTATGGAAACTCTGGAGGGAAGCCGGCGGTCCTAGCTGCTGGGCTAGATGTCTCGGTCCTTGAGCAGGCAAGCAGCTGGGCTCCATCCCTGGAGCTCAGCGCTCTGTTAATCATATATTCAGGCTATTATACAAAGGGTCAGCAAGCTGAGGAGGAAATGGTTGCCCACATGTTGCAGTAGCTATGAGAGAGGACGAAGAAACAAAGGAAATGGGCACCGAAGAATACGTGCAGGAGAACATATAACGTAACTTCTCTGAAGTTGCATTGTCAGTCATTTCTTTCTCTGTGCTATTTATTTATCCCCCCCTCTTTCTTGTCCATCTCTGATAAAATATTAGTCAAGGTGGCTGCTGGAGCGCCGCGCCGAGGTCAGCAGCCGTCAGGGGCCGTGTTAAGCAGGGGCTGGGGAGAAGTGCTGCATGAAAGCCATCCGGCCGCACTGACAGGGAACACACAGGCTGTAATTACCACGGAAAAATCTGCTCTCCTCGGTGACACAGCGAAACGCACGCACGCACACACTCGCACGGACACCTATACTCACACACAGAAGAGGAGCCTGCCACCTGCACCACACTGGCATGTAACCACCAATTTTGCATGGATACGAAGCGTCCTGAGCAGTCCACATGTCCACCGGCCCGCAAACAATAAAAAAAGCACTTCTGGGAGGCCTCAGATGATACAGCTCCCCAGTCTTTGAGTGATCTCTTATCTCTATCAGAGGAGCCTATAAATGTGTCCATGGATACAGCAATGAGCTGGGAGCCACTACACGCTCCTTCCCCACAAGCCAGCCTCCATGCACTGTCATCTTAATGCTGAGCACTTGGCAAAAGTGTATAATCTTCTTAAATAGCATGTCCACTGCTGAACAGCGCTGCACACCGCAGATAGGCTGTATATGGCTTTTACGTAGTTAATGTACCGTTGGAATAATCAAAGTGCCAAGTTATCAGGGACCGAACAGAATTAAAAGCAGTCTTTCGGTACGTTGTACAGAAAAAGAGTTCTTAAGGCCTTTGATGAGCTCACTCTGCTTCAGATTACACGCCTTGTCTTAAGACTTGCCATGCGGTGCTGCTAACAGAGGAGAATTTAGCTATCATAATGACTGACAGAGAATAAAAGGGTAAAATGAAGATTTTAAATGTTTTGGTGGCAAGCATAAAAGTCGACAGTAATACAAAGGGGTAGATACGAGAATACATTCAGTAGGGATGTACAGTACTGACATTGTTTCCATTATCTGATATCTTTTTCTTCATTTTGGCCTATATTAATTTGACAAGAATGCCACCATCTACTTTTTTTCCCCAGTATTAACCTTTTTAACATGTACCTGTGATTTGTTCTTGAAAATATAACTTAAGATACAAAGACGTCACATAGAACAAATAAAACTGAATGGAATAAACAGCATGAACTAAATCCCAGAGGGACAAAAACATACAACAACATTACTGGTGCACATTCAGAGGTAAGCATGTGTGTTCATTACAGTGCATTCAGGGTTGAGGTAATATCCAGGAGATATATACTGTACATATATCTATTTTTGTTGATCAACTTTAACTATTCTGTGGTGAATTTAAGTTAAGGAAAATCAAATAAGTTTCAATTCCTGAAAAAACACTGAAATGTAGCCTGTTGAGTTTATGCCCACTAGCAGTGCTATGGAGCAGCGTTTATATGAGTGTTACCGTAAAGCTCGATAAAGTCGAGGGGAGCCACAGATTCGGGAGATAGTTCTCTCTGGGTTCATCACTACGAGCGACCCCTAACACATTGTTGCATTGTTTTCACATTGTCCTCTGATATATTGTTTCTATAAAAATATTGATTATAGCTGCTTTAACTAACTAAACTTGGACTGTCTGCTACAGCGTACTGATCTCCCGTAGTTAAACTGCACGGTAAAGGGAAAGAGATCTGGATACAATAGATAAGAAAGGAAAAATGTGTATTTGTGACAAATACGTGTGAGTGCATGTGTGCAATTGAATAGGTTAGTGTATGGGAACTCCAACAGCTCTGACCCTGTGACCCCTCGCTATTGTTTCTCGGCTGACCAGAGTGCGTAATGGGGGCTGATGAGGGGCGCTGGGGTGGGAGCCTTGGCACAATGAGGCTGGAAAGCGCAGCGGCTGCCTCAACCAATAGGACAAGAGACTGGGGGAGCGAGGAGTTGAAGCGAGGAAAGCGTGGGAGGGGGGGGTTCAATAGATTGAAAACTGGGAAAGGCGACAGAAGGAGGAGACAGAAGGAGCAGTGTACATCTGTGCTTTTCTGACCCCCCACCCACCACCCAACCCTCCGAGGCATTGTGTTGTGAGTAAGGTTTGTCGGTGGCACCCTCGGGACTTGACCCACTCTAGTCCTTGGGGAAGCAGACACACAAACGGCAACTGTGTCATACTTTTAGACCACTGCAGCCCTCCTGTTACATGCTAAACACTCATCTACACACACATATATAGGGCAATGTAAAACAGTCCTATAAGGGATTTGACGCAGTGCTTTTGTCTATTGCATTAGGAGATGGAGGGGTCATGCTTTCCTTGTACAACCTTTGTCCTCATTGACCCGAAGTAACGTGATCTATGGCAGGACGCAAAGGAATCCATTGACGTAGTAGGAAGTTATTGATCCTAAATGGAGTTACTGTGAAGACACATGGACTTGACTACATGAACTGGGGGCGGGGGGGGTTCTAACTTGAAATTCAAGTTGTTTTTATAATGAATAAATACTAATTGCTAACGACCACCAGTTTGATACTGGCATATTTTGCGGTCGACTGCTTAAACAGGTCTGACACCTGGACACAGCTTACATTTTACAGTGATATTCCCCTTCCACTCTTTATGTAAATTTAAAGTCACAAGAGTATTTTCAGCATTCAGCCCTCTCTACAATTTTGTGCTTTATTTACATAATTTAGGGAAGAGGCTTAGACAAATGCTCTTAGGCCAATGACCCAGGGGAAAATAATTTTTCCTTAATAGATATAAAAATGGAAGTAAACGTTTTCTTCTTCATTCTAAATGAATAAACACACAACTATTGATAACTCTATTTGAAAATACTTAATTTTGTGAGTTAAGCTGTTGATGCATAGCTGATATTGCTTGTTTACCAGTTTAAACGGCAATATATGTGGTGATCCTTCATTATACTTTATAAATATTCATGCAATTCACTTCAAAGTTTAATATACGGCAGAGCGAGCCCAATTTTCAGCCGGCCAGTAACTTTAAATTAATTACAAAAACAGTAATGTCATTACAGTAATTTATTAAGTTACCCTAGCACTGTTCATGTGTTTGAAAACTTGACTTTAACAAGAGAGGAGACAGAAGACCAGGTATTTGTTCCTATTCAGCAGCAGTGAATGCCTCAGCCCTCCAGGCAGACAGGAAACCCACCCAGGGAACTGTGGCTCTGCGTGTTTTCTCCCGGTCAACTCCCTCTGCCGAGTGCAACAGAACCTGATGCCCTGCCAGCTTTGATCAGCCCACTTCAAACAGCCACACTGACTGGTTCTGCTGCTCCCAAAGCTAGCGCTCAGTCCCTGTGGCCCCCCACCTCCACGGGAGCAAAACCCTCTCAGCAGCCGTCTGCAACCCATCCGTGCGTAAGGGGATACAGGGACAGAGGCCGTCTTTCACCTCCATCTTTCAACCCCACCCCCCCCACCCTCACCTCGCTCAGCCACACACTCGACAGATCTCATCATTTATGGATGACTTTATTTATAAACAAGATCCAGTGCTCTCTCTTCCTCGCTGCCACTGCTTTTGTGGAAGCGAAATTGCACTTGAAGTAGTGCCTTGTCTCTCTGGCTGCTCCATGGGGGGTTGCAGAGTGGGCTGGGGGATGGATAGCATCATGATAGGGATGTGTTTGGATGGTTATACACTGGAGGAAGTGGAGTCGTTGGAGCAGAGGATGTTCTTTTCCACTCTCCAGTTTCTCTTTCACATGCCTGTGTAGCTACCGCATGGATATTCTCACTTATTTCATATTGGACAAACACCGGTGGACAGAGAGGCTGCTGTCGGTGTTTAGTACAAATTTTAATCAAAACCCTTGAGCGGGAGTACAAGTTTTTGAATGAGAGAATATGAGATTAAAAGATGTGCAGGATTGGAAGTGATGTTATCTCTGCTGTTTTACATGTGAAACTGAATATAGGGAGATCAAATTTGAATACTGTGCATGTATGTCAGGTGATGGGAGTCTTCGAGGGCTGTTTTTTTTAGAGCAGAATTCATTACGGCATGGCAGTCACCACTACTTGGTCAAAGGACTAGTGTGGGTGTTTAACTTTGACAGTAAACTTCAAACAATTTGACGAGTTCCCCAGAGACTGTTTGAAAGTGGGGCTGTAAAGCAAATAAAATACTCGGTGCAGCTTGAGGTAATTTTTCAGTTCTGAGACAAACCTCAAGCTGTTCCATGCCAAATGGGGGCGCTGTTAAAAAGCAGGTGGCTTCTGGAACGACACGGTTTGTGCTTTGTCAGATGATCCTTCATTGTGTTCTGGCAAAAATTGAGCAAAGTTCAATATTTTTTGTCGGATGACACAGCAGTTTTTTGTTTTTTTTTTGCCTGACCCTTTTGCATTGGCACAGTGGCAAACTAGGGAACAAACTATTCTGATAGTATGGCCTTATGTTATCAGAATAGTTTGGGGAAAAAAAAATCATAATTTAGGATTTTTTTATGTAATCACAAAAAAAGTCCACACGTAATAATTTTAAGTTTAGCCAAATGGTTATGTGGGTACACAGTGCACACTGCAGCAATCAAAGCCAACTTTGGTCAGAAAAACTCCATTTTGGTTGCGTAATTTGATCAAGTATACCTCTTTTATCTGGATGTCGCTTTAGAGTGGTGGCTCCTCCATGCACAGGGCAGGACAGATGGGGTTCTGAAGGGCCTTTGTCCAATCTGATCAACACATCAGCTTTTAAGGAGCGAAATTGGATATTCCAACTAGCCTCCTTTCTTTAAAAAAAAACAAAAAAAACAAACTCTTTCCCCCTACGAGATCCTTCTGTTTTTACAAGTTCAAGTCAAGCAACCAGACAAAAACAAATAAAGCAAAAAGACTTGCAGTCTGTGTTGGGGATATTGGAACCAGTTGGGGTCTTACACTGATTGGTTAGAGCGGTGAAAGAGGTTGTGTGAAGAACAAATAATCCTCAAGTCAGCATCTGGTGTTCTTCAACTAGCTCTTGTCTGTTTTTTTTTTTTGGTTTTTTTTTTTTGGTTTTAAACTGTTGTTTGGCGGATCTTGTCCAAACAGTCTGCTGCTGGCACCGCTGCTGCTTTGTGCAGACTCAAAGGTTCTGGTGTGAGGGGCGCAGAGCTTGAGGAAACACAGAAACGGATAAAAACAGTTTCTGCACGTTCTCGCTGTACGCAGGCAGCAGCCGTTCACAGCAACTTGACTTCCCTCACACAAACAAACGCACGGTACTGTTTGTATTATAACATGAACATCTCCGGGGAGTTAAGTGTGTCACCACCAAATGTAGACTCCCACACCAAATCTGAAGTCATTTCTCAAACTGTTTCAACAGGAAAATCAAAATAAAGACTTGATTGGTGGTGTTTTTTTGTTTTTGTTTTTTTAAAGCAAGAAAGGGAATATACAAATCGACAGAGGAAATGTGTGACAAAAGAAGCAAAGTGATCTTTTAAAGCAAACCACAGTGGGAACCAGAGCCTTAGACATACGGGAGATCAAAACAGCAGGGGATGGAATGCATAGCTGTTTCTCTGGTGGAATAGGAGAGTGTGTCGATATGTGCGATTATTTAAAAAAAAAAAAAAAAAAAAGGGGGCTGAGAATGAGGAGAAAGTGAAAGTGGACACACTACTCCATCACCATCCCCCCTGGGGCGAGCAGTAGACAGACAGTAATGCCGCTCTGTCCCCTGCCTGTGCTGTTAGCGCCATGGCAAGCCCTGCTTTTCCACCTGCGACCGGGCGACAGACACAGGGCATTAACTCCTTCGCAGCAGGGCTCAGAGCAGATCTGTGGAAGGTGCTCGATGCCCTTCAAAAGCTGCAATTCCTCCAGAGGGAAAGTGCAGGGGCTTTGATCAATATCCCTTGTGTGAAGGCTGCAGACATGGAAGGTTAGTGGCCATTTAACCCAGTGTCACCGCCACTGTCCCAGCTGCCTGCTAATGCCTTTTGAAAACGTGACACAATCATCTCTATTACAGATCAACAGCTTTATCTGTGTGCGTGTTTATGTGTGAGTGTGTGGTGCATATATACACTTGTATAGCCTGTATGTCAGACTGAGCAACCAAAGATATAAGCCCCAGTCTAGAGTGAGGGCCAGCTGGGGTTGCTTCATTACAGACTTTGTAAGGGTTTGTTTAACTGGATTGTGCTGATTTTTCACTCACAGGTTCACTGCCTCAAGCTCCTTTTATCTAAGGCCGTGGCCATGTATTGAGTATATCAAGGCTGGTCTGTTTGTGTCTTTTGCTGCTGCAGATTGCACTAAAACTGGCCAGCATGTGATGGTTTAATCTTAAAGATGCAATCGCAACATTACCTTCCAGGTTCAGTATTTCAGACATATAGCCCGTGCGTCATTGGTGGTCCTTTTTTGGAAGACCAGGGAGAACACTGGACATTGGAAACATTTATGTGACAGATTTCACTCAGAAGAAAAAGCAAATTAGTTAAAAAAATATTCGATCTCAATAAGAATGATAGGTTAACATTTTGAGATATATGAATGTGGAACTCTAAAATCAATGTTAATCCAATGAAGCCAAGGAGTACATCTTTGCATTATCAAGCGATGTATACTGCACTGCCTCCTGTCCCTTTTTATATTTTCCCCTGTCTTTCTTTGAAAAATTAAATAGACCACTGTTGTGCTCCACATATCGGGATAAGTATATTTGTGTTTGAGGTGCTCTCCATCGTCCTTTGGTATGTGGGAACGTATTATTGTGTCATGTGACTTGCTGAGCTGGCAGATTACATTGTTTGCTCATGTTTACAGTTATACTGTATTAAATAGGAAAGTGTACCAGACCTAATAGAGTTGTATGATTTTTACCTTCTTATCTGGCCCACTAGGACTCGCTAGCAGGTTAGAAACTCATTCAAATGGGTACTCCAATGATTTTAGTAATGCTCATCTTGCACAAAGCAGATTAAAAAAAAAAAAAAAGAGTGATCGAAACATTGCATCCTAACATTGAGTTGTGCAGTCATCACAGTGAAGATAAAGTCTGCATTAGTATTTGTCATATTACTGCAATGAGGTACTGCAAATCCATCTGCAGTTACACTGCATTACCAACCAATGACAATTTCAAAATGACCAAAATTCATGCATACTTTGTCTTCATTTTGATGGATTACGCAACTTAAACAAGTTTCTTAGCGTCTGCTAAAGGATTTTTTTATTATCATATTGATTGGATGGAAACCGATGGTTCCATGGAACACTATGAAAATATCATTATCCAATGCAGGGCGTGCATTTTAAAATGAGCGGCAAAAATGCAAGGTGCACGTGATTTGGAGCTAAAACTTATGACACACTGGTATGGTCCTTTTCAATATGTAGGCTTTAAATTTTGTTCCGCACACACATGCCCACTTCCAGTATATGTGCAACTCTAATTTTATGCCAGTCTCTGGGGGAGCTTTTTCTACCTGGTGATTGATTTCGAAATTTTACATTGGGAATAAGGCCAGTGGCTCCATATGTGGTAGACTGTATTGGATTCCGGATGTGGGACTGTCAGAGCGAATGCTGGCCTACATTCACATAATAAAACATATGCTGTCTTGTACGGCAGAGTGGTGCACCGGGTCAAAGTTACTCCACCTCCCCTCGAAGGGTGTCTTGTCAGCAATCTTTGTTTATTTGTTTGAGTAGAACCCTGATTGAGGAGAAGGCATAAAAGTTCACAGCACAGACCGGATCTTCAGCAATGAAGTCTGCTGAACCTCTTAAAAAATGGAGAGCCAACCCTCTTCCTCTCTCCTTTTTAGACAAGTCTAATCGTCAGTGCACCGGAGTCTTTAGCCTCCGCGATCCCCTCGCTCTCCTGCTTCTCTTCCTCCTTACGTCCTTTCAGGGCCTCACAATGAAGCCATTTGCATCCCTCCAGGTTGCTACGATACTCGGCTACCCCAACTTGAAATGTTTTGCCTTTGCTTTGAAGGTGGATTTCAAGAGGAAAACAGCTGCAGGAGAAGAAAAAAGACGCAGTGTGTGCCGTGCTGACTGTGTTGTGTTTCCAAGGTTGTGGCTAACTCAATCACACAAGCCGTTTTCGTCCATTTGGTGATTTGGTGACATTTAAGACGGTGTTTTTTTCCCTCATACCCTGCCTTTGTTTGTACGCAGGGGTGTTTTTCAGAGTGTCTATATGGCCTAATGAGGCTGTTAGTTGCCACTGACTCCCTGCCATATGTGCATGAACACATCAGAGAGCCTTGGGGCAAAGACTATTCTTTTCCCCTCACTCATAATGGTTTGCTTTTCAGCTGCGTCTGCAATGAGCATGCAGCAAACAGAGAGAGAGAGAGAAAATTCCTGCTGTGATGGTACAGATTAATGCACTGAGGACTGGAAGGCTTTGTTAGATGCTGATGCACACTCAATTTCACAGGCTTCTGTCAAACTGCACCATTTGTGTTTTACTGTTGTTTACTTCATTCTTTGTTCTCATTAAATGGAAACAAAGACGAGGGTTTGACTGAGCAGATAGAGAGCTGTCGTGTTTCAGACACATTGTCCCTACGGGGGAGTCGATGTGTCAGGGGACAGGAGGCATAAATGAAGTCATACCACAAACCCTCAAGTCTTATTACTGTACATTAGCGCTCCACTAAGTTTCTGTCCGCCTCAGCATCCTCTGGGATATTTCTGCCCTTTGAGGAAGCTCGACTGACGGCTGGCGCGCAACACTTCCCTCCCACCTCTGTCACCTCTGCTCGGCGGCGCCTCCTGCGTGGCGCTACAGCTTGGCTTAGCGCTAATTAGCCCCGTGGAAATAAAAACAGAGATACACTTTTCACCGTGAGAGATCACCGGTGCTAAATCAGGCTAATGCTAATGCCCTAGGAGGTTTTGTGAGGGGTGTTTTATGCCTGTCCTTGGCACGGCGTGGCAGACTACCATTTCTTGCCAGGCATGATGGTTTTTAGTGGTTCCTGCCAGGCTGTGCTCCCCTCGCTCACCCTCCTGCCCCATCCATCTCATACTGCCTCTGTCTGAAATTTAGTTGACCTTTTGTTCCACCTCACAGTGAATGGGCACAGGCCAGCTCGACCAATAGCCAAGCCAAAGCTCTCATACGTCTTTATTTGATCTCTCCTGCCGAGTTCACTTCTTTCATTACCTACCTAAACACCCACTGCACACCCTCTCTCCCTCACTCCTGCACAGCTACATCCTCTTTTATCTCTAGTCATGTCTCTTTGTCTGTAGGGGGGGGCGAGTGCATTTCAGACATCGAGGTGATATATTTTACGATCAGGAGAAAACTCCCTTTTTTCCCCCTCTTGTGCTCCTCTTCCTCCTCCTCATGTTCTTGATTGTTATGCTGATTAGCTTTTATTTGTGCCTGCTTGGCTTGTTTTAAACACAGCCCTTTTTCTCCTCTCCTTTCCCTCACAGGACTTTTTTTTTTCTTTTTCTGACTTTGCAAAAGTGCTGATGTAGCCTCCATGTCACTCAGGGCAGAAGAGCTCTGAATTGCTGTGCTGTGACAAGGCCTGTTGTGACCGTGAGCTGCCGATCATTTTGATCTATGGGATTGACAAATTGATCCCAATGGCCTCATTTCAGCCACTAATTACTTCTTAAGTTAAACAAGCACCATTGTCTCAACTTTCCTTCATCCGAGATCTCCTCTCCTTCATCTGGATTCTCTGTTAATTCACCGGTTGCTTCTCTCATCATCACATGCTTCTGCACCTTGCCCTCGCCCCAGGCATCAAAGTCATTAAATCCTTTCTGTCCCCTCTCCACCCCCACATGCTATGTCTCTTTTCTTCTTCAGCTCTAGCCTCAGTACAGTTCTGCCGCACCCATACATACTAAAGACCAGCTTCAGCAGTTGAGGCACGTCACGTGTGACCACAACCAATCAGGGCTCGCTGTCGTACAGTGTGTGTGTGTGTGTGTGTGTGTGTGTGTGTGTGTGTGTGTGTGTGTGTGTTCTTTCAAACCAGTACAAAATAGTACCAATCTTGTTTTAATAGGCTGAGGAGGGGACTATAAATTCCTGATATCATCCTTTAAGGTTCAGGCTAATACAGTGATACATCTCTATTACATTGAAAATGTAACTGAAGTATATATTTTCTCAAATGTGGAGAAACAATATTGCAAAAACTATTTGTATCAAAGATTTTGAAAAAAAACTGCCTTCAGGCTTTTGCAAAGTTTAAAGGTGCCACCTTGTGGAGTTTACGACTATTAGAGGTGCTAGAGAGCAACATTTGATCAGTGGGTACCTGCGTAGTTTTGTATCTTGTGTTCTCCACCCAGATGCACAAGGATGACCGAAACCCCCTCAGGAACAATGCCGGGCTGTGTAGCAACTTGTGCAGTGGTTGTTATAGTCAAAAGTTCAGGTCACGTGATGCACAGGGGGCCCAGAAACACCTTTTCCCCTTAACCAATCATTACAGAAGGATCTGCTGTTAATAAAATGGGGGAATAAAACAAAAAAACAATATGTTCAAAATTTGTGTTACCACAATTTGAGCCATTAAGTCCTATGTTGATTTAAAATGTTTCTAAGAGTGTGTGCAAAGTTAGCCAGAGGAGGTCTCTAGTGCAATTGCTCTAGGCCCCAAAATGCAGAAGACCGAGGAACGTTTAAGGAGTATGTGGTGAGCAGGTTTCATTGGAATGAGTAGGGTGCATTTTGGAACACAATGTCAGTTCTCTTACCTCAAACAATCCATGATACATATACAAGGGCACAATACATGTTTCTGTTGACTCCAAAGTGGTAATGCATATGGCACTGTTATCAATGCCACAGTAAAACGAGAAAAGAAGAAGTCTGCAAGATGGCAAAATGTATTTTGGTGAGAGACTGAATGTAAAAAAACAGAAAAAAACTTTCGCTCATGTGGAGGCACAAAAACAATCAATCTTTAATACACAGCCTGTGATGCTGTGACAGGCGGCATGTTACATTGTTCTGACTGGGGAGGGAGCAGGTCACCCTCGGACAGCCATCTGAATGCTGAAGGCTACGGGCCGCGTGCAACTATTGTCATGGATTCATTCCATCATTAACAAAGAGAGCATAGTGATGCAAAAATAGGCTGTAGCACCATTGTGCAGACTCCATTTACCCTGCCAGACATAGGCATGCAGAGATTTAACAGGCTGACTGTCTGTTGTGTCAGGTCTGGTATGAAGCACAGTAACAGCAAGCACAAAGATAATCTATAACTATCATAATCAGTTTGTGTGACCTTCAGGGATTAAGGCAATATTGGAGAAGTGTGCAGCATCCATCTGCAAAATGTGAGCCACAGTGTAAAATTTGTTGATCTGTCGTCGAACCTGTGAGTTTTCATGACACTAAGTGTATGCAATCAGGGTGCTGTTGCTATCAAAAAGATTTCAGGTCCACACCAGCTACCGGGGGGGAGGCAGGAGGGAGGATGCCCACAGCCACAGCTGCATTTCCCAGAGAGCCCAGATATTTTTTTTATGCCTCCTAATGAGAGCTGTGAGGGAGCAGGAGCCGTGTAACTGAGCGGCTTGTGAAAGTACAGAGGCGCCACTTTGCCTTCAAATTTGATCAAGGTATAGAAGTGAAAAGCAGGAGTGGGGAGACGTGTGTGTGAGTACATGTGGATCTCATACAGTCGGGAAAAAAATGAAAGACTTTAAAACAAGGACCATTTGCAAGAGAGTCAGGAAGAGGGATGAATCGAAAGAATTAAGGGGTTCAACCTTTAGTTTGGCCTTTGCGCTGGCATTCGCTGTCGTTTCAAAATGATTATGGATTGTGTGCACAAGTCCTCCGTTCCTAAACCCATTATAATTCACTTTTGAGTGCATGTGTGTACTTCTCTGAGTAACCCCTCGACATTCCTCGTGAAGCACTCTGATAAAGGGAGGCCCCAGCTGTGCGGAGGGCCAAAGATACTCAAATATGTGCACACAACTGTTAATTTCAACACTCATTTGCATCTGCAGAGAGTGAACAGGCGCACTCGAGCTGCAGCATGTCCAAGTTTATGTCAGTGCTCCTGCTTTAATGGGCTGTCCATGTTTTAATGACCTTTTCGATCACCTTCCAGTATGTTTCTAATTGACAGAAACAGCCATATGGTTGAGTTGAATGATCTCATGGGGTTAAATCAGGTTTAAAAACAAGTACACACAAGAATTTCTCAGAAGACATCATGACCTTATGCCATATGTTATTGTGTGTCTGCAGGTTCCTCTTACTACGACAATGTGAGGCCGCTGGCGTATCCTGATTCAGATGCCGTTCTCATCTGTTTTGACATCAGCCGCCCAGAGACTTTGGACAGTGTCATTAAGAAGGTCAGTGCTTTATATTTCATCTTCTCCTCTCATCACTTTGGATCAGCATTTAATATCTGTTGACACCGGAGAACCAACCGGTAAAAAAATCACTTTTCCCCGATCATCGTCTTGTATCCACTCAGATTTCTGTGCCAGCAGCTTGCATTTTCATGGCTCAACAATAGAGCAAATCAGCACAGAGGTTAGAGACTCCCATTCCTTTATCTCATCAAAATGTCCATTGATACTTGACCCACGTCCCTCTGAGGAATGGAAGGTCAGACTGAAGAATGAGAAGAGCGGCTTTGCAGCTGGGTGGGTTTGAGAGAAATATCAGATATGCAAATTGGCCACACCAGCCATATCAAAGAGCTACTGCAGAGCCTGCTCACGAGTACTAGAAACTGCCTTTCTGCGGGCATTTAAAATTTAAAGTCTGAGTGTTGTGCAGAAAAGTTGTCAAGATGGTGGCAGTTAACTTGGGGCCTATGGTTCAGATGTTGTGATACTGGAATTGAGATTGGGTGGCAGATAAGTGTGGTACTGGCCGGGTGAGGTTGTGGTCATGGATATGTTTTCGCAGCCAGTGGCAGACTTTGTGCCACGCACTGTGAAATACCTATTGTCTATGTAGAGACACCCAACTTAATTGGCTTTGTTTGCGTGCATGTGTGTCATGTAAAACAGGCCTGTGCCTGTTAGTGGTCTCTCATCTTGAAACCATGTGTATGGGCTTGCCTTTGAACTGTGCTCCTTGTCAAAGACGGTTCCCACGGCTAGCCTGTTGACGTGTTTAGTGGTCTGAGGGGAGCTGCTAAAATGCCCCTACAGACTTTGTAGAGCTAACCCGAGAAACCTTTTTTTTTTTTTTTTTTTTTTAACCCAAAAATATCTCACAAGCTTCGGTGCACTCTGTCAACAGGGGGAAGCAGAGCTGCCGTCAAGCTTTTGGTTTTCCCATGAATCCCTTGGCAGGGGGGTTGCCATGAACCCTGACCTGTAGCTGTCGCCCTGGTAATCTCTGAAACCCGGGGGCACATGGAAAACCTGTTGCACAATCACCATCCCAAATTAGACTCTTGACCTCTTGAAACAAGCAGGTTACTAAGATTTCTGGATGGCAGCTGGGGGAGGAGTGAGGGTTAAACAATCAAAGCTTTTGATTGGATGTTATTGGCAGAATAGGGATGGGCTTGAAAGGTCAAAGGCTGTTTTCAACGTGAAAGATGAATGGAGAGCCTGACATTCTGCACACGGCATGTGGAATATTTCAACGCTGTCGGCTGCTGTTGTGTATTTGTGTCGTGGGGAGGAGAGACTTTGTTGGTTCAGCTGAGTTTGACATTTAATCTCAGGGTAATGTTAGCAGGTATACTGTTCAACCATTTCTATACACAACCTGAAATAGATTTTTTTCGACGGGGGCTGCGTGAGGAAAGTACAACACACTTTAGGTAGTGCAGGAACCGGGACCAAGCCTGCATGAATAAAGTTGTCATATTTTCACATGGCTATTTAGCTTGTGCAATGAAACTTTTTTCATTGTACAGTGAACAGTGCATTATGAGAATAAGATGTTCCTTTATTAACAGTGCTATTACTTAGAGCAGAAATGATGAATCAATTAATTTATTGGTCATTCGACCGAAGATTGATGGTCAACTATCCCTTCTTCCAGATTATCAATTGTGAGGATTCTTTTGTTTTAAGTAAATTCAATATGTTTGGGTTCTGGAGTCACGGTCAGACGAAACAAACAATCAGAAGACATCACCTTGCACTTTAGGAAATAATAGATGTGCATTTTTCACGACCTTCCGACAACATATTGACCAGAAAAATGTTGTTTTTTTTTTAAATAAATAAATGAGATTAATCGAATTTTTAGTTGCAGCTCTACTGTAACTATACATAGTTTCCATAGTTACCAGTTACCATATCTTTTAATTAGTTTCGACATTTTCCGTCTGATTAATTCATTTGACTTAGTAATAATTAATTGCATCTAGTACAGTTTCCCAGAGTTCTAGGTGAAGTTGTCAAATAGCTTGTTTTGTCCAATCAACCGTAAGAACCGAAATCTAGTCGATTGACAGTGGAATAAAACAAATGTTAAACAGTATATTCCAAAACATAGAGGAATTAACCTCATCTACTTATTTCATCTAGTGAATACTGACATCAGAAAAAAAAAAAAAAATTACATATTTGTAAGACATTTTAATTTCCCTTTGACCCCTTAGCAGAACAAATGTATTTTATCAAGAGAGCACTAAGCTCCCTCAAGCTCTCACTTTTGGCCGAATCAGTGATGTATTTCCGTGTCTTTCTTGCCAATTCATGTCTCAACAGTGGCAAGGGGAGACGCAAGAGTTTTGTCCCAACGCCAAAGTGGTGCTGGTGGGCTGTAAACTGGACATGAGGACAGACGTCAACACCCTGAGGGAGCTCTCCAAGCAGCGGCTCATCCCTGTCACCCATGAACAGGTGAGAACTGGCACGTGATGGATAAGAGGAGACAGGGGGTTGGAAAAATAATGACAGAGGGACTTGGAAGCTTCCCTGGGAAGAAAAGACAGATTTAAAAATGACAACGGATGCAGAAAAAAATTTAGAACGCAAACCAGCAATAATATTGGATTTTTTCCATCTAAGATCAGCAGTGGAATTGCCTCTCTGGTGAAGTCCCGTAGGAAGGGAGTATGAATAAGAGCTGTGTGAAACCCCTCGAGGGCATGTTGCTGGGGTTGGCGTTTTGACCAAAATGTGCTGACAAGCTAAGTAAGGTTGCTTATGGCGAGGTCTGTGGGAGAGGCAGGGGCGGTTACTGTAGCTTATGTCCAGGGACACATTTTTCCCTTAAGTGAAATGTTCATGCAGATTTAGGGCTTTTCAAAATGTGGAATGAATAGAAAAACAGACACTGATAAATGAGTGAGCCCTCTTATCGCATGCTGCCATGACCTCTAAGCCAAGGGGACGGGGAGAAGAGGGAGGGGATGATAAACTGTTCTGTAAATCTGTGAATTTTAATCAGCTTTCAGCGTGTTCATTTTGTGCTCTCCCATGTTGGACATACAAAAAGTGGAGGGGCTTTTTCGCCGCCACACAAAAGCCCTCAGAACAAAGGACCCTTTTTTTTTTTTTTTTTCAGCCGCCGTCTGAGAGCACATCGGGGGCTAAAAGCGTGAAGCCTCCGAAAAAAAAATCAGCTACTAAAAAACAGAGTTCATGTAAATAAGTTGTTTAAAAAAAAAAACCGAAAGCTGGAGCGGCAAACCACAGAGCTAATTTAAAATGGCTGGGGACCATTTGTGGCCAGGCCTACATTACACCATTGTTTTGCTCTTTCTCACTCACTATTTTCATCTGCGGCACCTACTGTTTGTGCCTCCAACGTGCCCAGAAAAATGTGTGTCACACAGCAGATGCCAAAGCTGTGTACATTCTGGCACTCTAATCCAATAGCCTGCGTTGTTATCCCGTCGTTGATCTTAAATTGAATTCCAGCACAGCTGAGGAGTTACTGGCAAGAGTGACCACTGGGTGAACTCCAGACATTTCCGCACTAAGCTGCCAGAGATCCGATCGAGCTTTTGCGCTTGTCACGGCAATCTCTACCTCGTCCCCCTCCCGCCGCCGCCGCCGCCGCCATCCCTGAATCTAAATCTGTCGTTCCACCTAATGAGGACTTCATTGCTTCTTATATGTGGCTCAGTGCACATCCGCGATAAAAATCTAACCTCGTCTACCAGGGATGAAAAGCGCTCTCTGTGTTGGAGAACGTGGGATTTTAGGGTCATGGGAAATGCAGTCCTGTCTCATCTGTTACTAAACATTGCACGTGTTGATCCTGCCTGAATGTGCATTTTAAGTCTGATCATGGCCGTACTGTACTGTAGTGAAGAGAGAGGCTGAGGGTTTTTAAAATCGAATTCTTTTTTCTGATTTGATTTCAGGGAAACAATTCACGGTCTCAATTAACTGGATATATTGTAACATTACTCAAGGGTAAGTTCTAGAGCTGGAGGAGTTCTGTTAGAGTTTAGTCAACACGGGCCCAGTGGGCTCTGTTCTGCTCTGTCCCCATCTGTTACCACAGACTGAGGAGTCGGAGCATCTACATTATTCATGCCTTAGATGGAGGAGCTTCATTTGTCTCCAGACCGGTTTAGATCATTGACATTCAATCTACAGTTTAGATCAGCATCTCCGTCTCAGGACCGCTGCCTCTTTCGGGGACATTTAGTCCTCCACTGTTGAGATGTACTGCCTGCTCATGCCAAGGTACAGGGAAGGATGGGTCGCATATTGTAAAATTTCCGGTTCTTTGTGAAGAGCTCGCACAGCACCTTGTTGTGGAGTAAACTCGTGTCTAACATAACCGCTCAAAGCCAGAGGACACAAGAGAGAGGACGCTCGGTCATGTTATGTTGGGTCTCCGTAAATAATAGTATGAAGAGTATGGTCCAGATCTGTATCTATACTCTGTTATGATTTGGCGCTATATGAATAAAATTGACTTGACTTGACTGGGTGAGGAGTTCGATTAGAAAAGAAGCAGAATTTAAAAAAGAAAAAAAAAACTAAGAGGAGGAGAAGAGCAAGAAAAACGTTTTACGAAAATGTCAAACTTACACGAGACGATGTTTTTGTGGCACTGCTCATAAAATGTTGAATGTTGTCTCCCCTTTCCCTTTTTATTTCTACTGTGCAGCACTTTGTAACTTCTTTTTTTAAAAATTTTTTTATTTGCTATATAAATAAAGTTTGCTTGCTTGCTTGCCAGTAATCTCTCGCGTTTGCCCCTCTTTGTGTTGTAGGGAAGCACGATAGCTCGACAGATAGGGGCGGTGGCCTACGTGGAGTGCACATCCAAGGTTTCCGAGAACAGCGTTCGAGATGTGTTCCACATCACCACGCTGGCGTCGGTACGGCGGCCGCACAAGCCGCAGCTAAAACGCAGTAGTTCCCGCAGGGGCCTGAAGCGAGTTTCACAGCTCCCCCTGCCGCCGCTGCCAGGTCGGACTGAGCAAATGGACCCGGCCCCGGCCATGAGGAAGGACCGAGCCAAGAGCTGTGTGCTCATGTAGAGACCAATTAATATAAATATATATATGTATATACATAAACACAGAAATATATAAGAGAAAGTCTATTTATTGTTTTTTGTTGTTGTTTTTTCCTCCTATTTTCATTTTTTGCACTGCAGATGAGTGAGGAAAAAAGAAACACTGCGCTGTGAAAACGAATGCTTTGGATCTTTTCTTTTTTTCTTTTTGTTGCCTGTGTGCATATTTTATAAGCTGTTTACATGTTTGTGTAACTTGGAAATGATGGCAAATTGGACTAACTCTCTGGACATGAGGAAAGCTGTGATAGCGGAGGTGCCATCTAGTCCTGGGCATTAAAGAGGAATTCATTTCCCGCAACGGCTCCACTAAGAGGATGGTACGGTGACGAAGCGAGCGAGGAGATTGGTGTGTGTGTGTGTGTGTGTGTGTGTGTGTGTGTGTGTGTGTGTGTGTGTGAGTGAGGGGAACCAATGTCGAAGCAGGACGTCTGTGGATGAAGCTTGTTGTTTTCAAAGACAGCGCTGCTGAGCAGACATAGGGTCTAATTGTTTAGCTGCACAGTCTGAGGTTGCTTCCTGTTGCCATATTTGAGAGGAAAACTTGTATGTACAGTAATGCTGAAAGGGGATTAGAGGTGAATGATGGCTCAAACCAAACATTAGGAGCTGGAAATGAGATTTTGCGACACTGACTGCAATGTTGTGAAGGTGTGTGTGAGCATTACTACCACAAGTGCATTTTAAGAAAAAAAAAAAAAGTTACAACACATCACATATCTGATTTTTATTTTTCTCATTTTAACACTATTTTTCTCATCAACTCCAATTGTGTCAGTTTCACTGAAGCTAATTCTGTTGTCACTATTTTAAAGATGTTTCTATGTGGAAAATAAAGTGATAAAATGTTAGGGCTATTTTGTTGTACTTTCACTAAACTCTAAAATAAAGCAGCAGCTTGACTGTACAGGGACAAAACGATTTCTGGCTGAAGTTTCCTTCCTATTTTTTTTATTTATTCTTTATTTAAATGGCATCAGAGATGTAGATCCTGTGATTATTACAGACTTTAACCACATGTCACATTCCGCTCAGGTAGAGCAGATGATTATTTTTCACGATTAATTTTTTTTTCTCTTCAATCTCCCAAGCATGTGCTTTCCTATACCAGCTTTTCCAAAGCCATATCGGTATGTAATAATAGTCCATTTCCTGTGTGGATGTCATCTCTGAGCTCTCTTGCTGCCCTGCGAGTCAAACAGCGTCGCAGCCTGAGGAATGAGTCAGTCTTTCAAGGTAATGTGCACACCTTGCAGACCCCTTCAGCTGGCGAAAACCAAATTGAACTGTAATGCAGCAGCTGCTGGACACTAATGTAGTGTTTTTAGATGCATGACTCCATACGGTTTCAGGAACCTCAAGTCTTTTCAGTACGGCAGATGACACGTGAGCTCTTTCATCGAGAGAGAACAATTTTGGTGTCCAGTTAGTCCCAGGACTCCAGACCTTTCCAAAGTTGTTTTGGTAAAACGGTCCATTGGTCAGTCTCAGAGTAGACAGTTTCTGTTAGGCAGCGGGACTTTCTGTCTGGAGTGTTTTTTGCAGCTGACAAGCTGCTTTATCCTGACAGCGTTTAAGTGGAGTTGAGAATGGACAGGCCCATCCACTGTAAGTCAAAACACTACAGCAGCAGCTAAAAGCTTTACCTTTGTAACTGTCAGTGTTGTCTCACAACTTAACCGTTACATTCTGCCACACGACTGGGATAGATGAAAACAGAAACAACCTAAGATGGGAAACTAAAGGGGAAGTTACAGAGGGTGTGTGGGGGAAGTACTGAATGAATATTACACCAAAATATGTCTTTAGACTATCAAATACTCACCTCCTGTAGGGTTGAAAGGGTTTGCGGCTTGTACCTTCATGGAGGATTGAAGCTGTGGATTGGGACTGGATTCACAGCTGTTACCGTGGTGTCACGGTGTCGTCAGGGAATTCGGGGAATCTATCAAAATGTCCATAGAAACAACAGAAATACGAATCAATGGCGAGAAATAATCAATGACAAGATAGGGAAACACATCTCAGCTACACAAAAATGTGTTTGTTTATGAATTCATTTTGGACATGTAAAAGCATATACAACATTCAGCCACAACAAGCTTGATCATCATTCAGCCACGACAAGCTTGGATTTCTATCCCTACGACGATAAGCAGCTTTTGGCCGTGGGTCATTGAATTTGCTTGTGCCAATTTTACGTCCCACGCTTACAAAAAAATTGTTAAACCCATTAACCACATCGTTCATACTGTTTATAATCTTACCAGTGTCAATAAAATACTGAGGGTACCTTGTGATTGTTGATCCATTTCTAATAATGCTATTTAATACACTCCACATGCCCTTGGTGTTATTTCTGTTATGCTCTGATATTTCTTTATTATATTCCTTCTTTACTGTCTCTATAGTTCTATATTTTATGAATTCTGTACATAGGGTGTTTCTTTTCTTTTTCTTTTTTTTTTTGCAGGCATTTTGTAGTCCCTTTGTGATCCATGGCCTATCTTTGTAGTTTTGCTTTCTGTTTTGTTGTTTTACCTGACAGTTTTTGTCATGGGATGATTTGAATATTTTTAGTGATGTTTCGTAGGCTTTGTCAATATCTTCTTCTTCATATACTCTTTTCCAGCTCTGTGTTAGTAATTCATCTCTAAATGCATTTATGGACTCCTCCATTATCACTTGCCTGTATTTAAAAATATTGGCATCCTTATCCTCCCCATAATCACAGTCTTAGATCACAAAAACTGGCAAATGGTCACTGAGCTCATTCATCAGTAGCCCGCTCACTGTAATGTCTGCCATTATATTTGTAAATGTATTTTCTATCAGAGTGGCACAGAGTTATGTTATTCTATTTGGTCTAGTGATCATTTGATATAAACTCATCAATAAACTCATCAGTCATTTTGTGCTTATTAGGATGTAACAGGTTTATATTGAACTCTCCACGAATGAAACATTTGATTTCTCTCAGCAAACATTCCCTCCATACTATCCTTGGATATTTCAGTGTTGGATCCAGGTGCTTTATATCCACAGCTAACAATTACATTTTTTTCCACACTGATTTCTATGGTGATACATTCCAGCACATCATAAATAGTAGCTCTCATGCTTTCCACTACCATGTAATTTAAGCTTTTATCCACACAGCGTCTCATCCCCTCCATTTTTGCTCTCCCTATTCATGTAAGTCAGTTCGTATCCTTCATCTCAACCTCCGCGCCCTTCTCAGAATTGAGCCAGGTCCCAGATATAGCGATGAAATGTAATGGTTTCTTGAACTGACTTAAATATTCTTCGATGGTGATTCCAACCGTCACACTTTTCACATAGGCCTTCCAGCCCTCTGCAGATGACTCGAGTTTATACGCCTGATCTCTTCATCAACAGCACTGTTAAATGTAAAAATGATATTACCTTCTTTACAAGGCTCACTTTCTGTTGTCTTACGATTTAAACAGTTCACTCTTTTATAAGACGGCATCATCATTCCAGTCCGCAGACAGTCAAGCTCTAGGTTCTTAATGAGCTGTATTTTGTTAGAGTTCGGTTAGCCCACTCAAATTGGTAACAGTCAGTAATATCCTTACGCTCCATGCTCTTAGCAAGTTGACCTGAGTTCAAGCAACCACCCATGTTAAATGAGTAATGTTCAGTTTTTTCATTACCTCGGTGTGATGCTCTCCCATGAGTTGTCATCACCGATACTTGTCCGATTCTGCAGTCTCCCTGGTGACCAGCACGTTTGCCTCCTCTGGTGCCCCAATCAGCTTTAGGAACACCTTGCAGTTTCCTGTCCACGTCAGTTTGATCTTGTTCTGTTTTCTCAGAGAACGTGCCTGTTGGATCCCTCCAGCTTTCTCTCTAGCTTCCCTTGTCTGAGCAGTGCGTTTTTTTGGTTTTCTGTTCACAAAGCAAATTATTATGGCAGGTTTCCCGCTTTTATTTATTCGGGGGAGAGGATGACACCCCTCTGTATCATTGCTGTCCATGGATATGCCTTTGCTGCTGACGAAAGTGATCAGCTGTTGCTTAAGGGTATCCAGTTGAGGCACGGTGGGCTCTCCATCTGCCGCCACCACAGCCCAGGCATATGACCGGGACTGGTCTCCAACCCGCTGACAACTGTCAGTTGTTCATTCGTAAGGACTGCTCCAAGTCTGCTACTTGGCATTCCCAGAGGGAAATCTTCTTATCCTTCTCAACATTTTGTCTTTTCAGTTCCTTGATCTCTCCCATCAAATCCATTATCATTTTCTGTTGTGCGGAGGTAGTTATAATCTCTTCTGACATAAAGTCAAGCGATTTCTTTATCTCCTCAACTTCCTCGTTCTTCTTTTCCACATTCTTCTTTGGAGGCATTTTGACATTTTACAGCTGCCTAGCCTTTCTCAAATCTTTGCTCTTTTCTTTTAAAATACTGGGAAAGTTTTCTTCATCACACTTCAAAAAACTATTTGAATGAAACAATTTGAGAAGCACATGAGATGTGCCTAAATTGCTCACATCTCATGCAGCCTGTGACAAGGGGTTGTGGGCAGACAACGCTTCGCTAGAAAGGGTAAAAGGCGAAAAGTTTGGGAACCTGTGAACTAGACAATCATTGCTTTGCGAACAAATCACTTAATTACTACATCTCCCTATGTTTTGGAGGCAAATATGTGCCATGCTGTAACTCTGTCATGGTGAAACTATGAGTGTTTGAAACAAACCGAACACCTTCTTCAACGATAGAGAAGTTGGTGGGTTTTTTGAGACGCCTTGATATTTTTTTTCCATTGGAAAGCCATCACACTACTCTGCAAAGGAGAAAGCTATAAACTTTAAGGACTAGCTTTCAAGCTCACAAGGAGGAGGGTATTTGATATTCAAAAGATAGCTTTTCAGTGGTGTATTCCTTAAAGCAGAAAAAAGCAAGTGGGCCATTTTTTTTGATGGACATGGACGTCACAGAGGAGCTGTAGAAACGTGTTGCACAGGGTAGAAAATGAGTAGTGGAAATGAGGCCAGAACCCACAGTAGGGGCACCAAGCCTCCTGTGCCCCTACAGTTCAGACTGACACTTAAGAGGATTAGTCTTGTGGTGCAATGTGTATGTGTGTGTGTGTGTGTGTGTGTGTGTGTGTGTGTGTGTGTGTGTGTGTGTATGTGTTTGTTTGTTTAAGTGTTTAACGGGGTGGGGGGCCTTGGGCAGCATCATCTCCATTGCACCTCCCTGCATTTCACCGTCAGCCTGCATATCCATCAAATAAAACAGTCATCCAGACGCTGACACGCCAAGATGAAGACAAATCAGCAGCTGCTTTGTTTGTGAAATTAGACTGGCATCTGAGTTTATCTGGAAAATCTACTTCCACTCAGAGTCAGGTTTATTACTGCAGGATGTCTAGCCTCGATTTCAGCAATCTGATCAGCCATTTGCCCTTTACAGCTGAGACGCCAGGAGGATTAGAAGTACCTTTGTGGGTTCACGCTCTGTTTCTACACTCTTGACTTTCCCTCCTCTTTTTCTGCTGTTCCAAGTGGCTCTGACAAGCACAGAGCGCCCAGTAATATTAGCCCCGAACAGCCAGAGCTGACGTCATGCGTACAGGAAGCCCACAGTCGCAGGCGTTCTTGGCTAATTACTACAATGTGCAGATGGGGTTATCCCCAGAAACGGCACATATAGACAGAGAGAGAGAGAGAGAGACAGAGACAGAGCGATTGACAGAGACACACTGAGGGGGGTTGGTGAAGAGTGAGGGAAACAGAGGACAAAAGGACAGCCAAACTTGGGCCACAACAACACAGCCAGAGAGAAGCCACAAACAGCATACAGCAATGAGTGAGTGGATGACAGAAGCAAGTGCACACACACACACACGCAAACACACACAGACACACACACACACACACACACACACACACACACACACACACACACATACACAGCAAGCAAGCTGGCAGAGTTTGTTGGCATTCCACATTCTTTGTGCGGGAATTGACCATCAGTGTACACTGCACACGAAAATGCCTTCAACAGCATATTAATCTGATGACCTTTCCCCTGTTACCTCTTAAGATTTTCGACTTTATTGTTTCCTGCTTCCCAGCAGATAAACTCAACAAAGCAGAGACCAACCTGGGCCCGTGTCTGAGGTGGTTTAGCAGTGAAAACAGACTGTGGAGATTAATTAGCCCACGGTTTAGTGCTTTCTGCACTAAAGTGCTGCTAATTAAAATGTGGCAGTGTGTGCTGTTTGTCGTATGTGTGTGAGTGTGTGTGTGTGTGTGTGTGTGTGTGTGTGTGTGTGTGTGTGTGTATCTCTTTATCTGTATCTGGGTCCAGCATCTTATGACAGAGAAAATATATTTTTTACATCTTTTATCATCAAAGGTAGAATGGAAAGACTTGACTGATGGTATCAGTTATTGATATTTTAAATGGTAGTGTTTTTTTCCATCATGTGTTTCCAGATGGACACACACATATTTCCCTGAGGGATTAAAGGTTGCGTATGAGTTGGTTGTGTGACTGAGCCGGGTGAGGGGAGGTCTGATAAGACGAAAAAGGATGGAGAGGTTTGGCAACGATATTCAGTGCTTGAGTTTTAAAATTGGAGTCCACAGACTGAAAGATATCTTGGAGGGCGTCCATGGAAAATAAACAAGCTTTTATCTGTGATTGTGGAGGGAAAATTTTGAGTGTTTATCGAGGGTTGCACATCTGGGGGCAGTCTAGATGAGCTGGATTTTTTTAAAGATGGACTAAAAAGCAAGCTGGGCTAATCACCTGATACATGGTAATTAGTTATGTTGTTTTGAACCATACTCAAAGCATCGATCTAGGGATGGCCACGGTGGTCTGTCGGTTGGTCCACCGCTTTGGCTCAGACTGAAGTATCTCAACAAGTATTCTGGTGGATTGCAATGAAATTTTGTACAGACATTCATGATCCAGATGATGAATCCCAATGACCTCGGTGGTCCTCTGACCTTTCCTCTAGCGCCACAATGAGGTAGACATTTATAACTTTTATAGATGTCTACCTTGGAGGGAAAGGTCCATCAGACGAATCCTAATGACACTGCTGGTTTCCTGACCTTTCCTCTAGCGCCACCAGCTGGTCAAAAATTTTCACTTATTTGTGAAATATCAACATCTACGAGATGGATTGGCACCAAATTTTGCACAGGCATTCATCGTTCCCAGACGACGTATCCTATTTACATTGGTGATCCTCTGACTTGTCCTTTAGCACCATGAGGTTGACATTTGTGGGGTTTTTGTATGTGAAATGTCTCAACAATTGTTGGATGGATTTCCGTGAAATTCGGTACACATATTCATGTGCCCCTCAGCACGAATGAATCACTGTAGTGAGCTTCTGACTTTTCACCTAGCGCCATCATCATCATCATCATCATCAAAGTTTCACTTTTTCCAGTACTTTCGGTTAAGACCAGATAGCTGCAAAACTAATGACATTCCCACCAGCCTCAGCTGTACTTTCTGTTTATTGCAAATTAGCAAAAGGTACCATGCTGACATTTTAAACTATGATTGCGAATATGGTTAACATTTAACCTGCTTAACATCAGCATATCAGCATTATCATTGTGAGCATATTAGCATTCTAATGTTAGTATTTAGCTCAATGACCCGCTATGCCTAAGTACATCCTGACAGAGCCACTAACACGGCTCTAAACTCTTAGTCTTGTTAGCTTGTCGCAGCTACATTTTCTGCTCCATGAACTGGCTGAATCTGATGTATATTTGTTCTCAGCCCGTATGATAAAGCTGGAAAACTAACCACCTGTCAGCAGTTCATTATGTGGTGAATAACAACGGCAGCAAGTTGCAGTTGAAGTACTTTGTCACCTTGCAAACAGCTGTTCTATATTTTGGGACATCAAGTTCAATCACATCAATCAATTTTGAGGACTAGAGGTCATCGATCTGCTAGCCTGCTGTATAACATCATCACAGAAACTGGATCAAGTGATATCACTGCTGTCTTATGTAGCTTATAGTCTGACAATTAAAATTGTAACATAGCAGATTAATGGTTTATTTAAACAGTCTCTCTCTCTCTCTCTCTTTTTTTTTTAATGTAGCTTGGGGTAGGTCACTAAATCCCAACATCAACCTCACACCCCCTCAGTCAATTGGGTTCAAATTCTCATATTTGTTGCAGCCAGTTACATAGTCACACATTAGGGAGATGCCCTTTCAGCTGTTCACTATTTGACCACCGAAGAGCTCGACTGGAGCGGTAGGGGCTTTAGTGCCTTAATAAAGGGCATGTCACTATCAACCGCTGGGAGAGGGAAAGGCATTACTATTCACCACTGCCAATATGGTAAGATAATTTCACTTATCCCTCTTACAGTTTGACCTGTTGTGAGAGTTTCTTTTACAATGAGTGTTCAAAAAAATCATATCTTGAAATATGTCAGGGAACCAAGGTAAATGTCATTTGGATTTTTTAAGAAAAAGATAAAGTTCATTTCCATTAGAAACCTGACATGATAATTTTTTTTTTTGGTCCATTTGTTAAGAAAGGAAAAGAAGTGATTACCCTAAACTTTCAGTTATAATCTATTGCATTGCAGAGCTACTCTGTGTTTCATAGGTGGGAATGCTTTCTTTTTCACTTCCAGTGACTGAGTAAGTGGCTTAGATAAAGTGGTTTAGCTTAAACTGAATTTACACGTGTTACTTTTGTCACATCCCTGTATCTCTGCCATGAAACTGATCAATGAAATGTAATCATGTTGGCAAGCAGCAGTCATAATATTGAGAATATTATGTCTGCCCGCTCATCCAACTCATTGGTCGGTGGTTAAAGCGAGACTATGTAACTTCGATGAGCAGCAGTAACAGTGGCCCCTGAAGCCAGTTGTGGTAATTACAGGAGACTTGCGCATTAAACTTTGTTGGGCTTCAAGTCCAAGCATTGTAGGATAATGGAAGCAGGGTACCCCAAGCAGATAAAAGCTCATAAAGAGAAAATCCAGCAATTGTAATGTCACACATGCCAAGTCGGCATACGGCCAATCTGATTACCATGACAAAAAACATCTGAACCCACAGTATATGTGTGCTAAAACGTATTTGCCAGGGTCTAGCTTTAGCTCTTTTGATAACGTGCTAGGTTACAAATGATCACTGATATCTGGTGGTAACGTATGTAGCTTAATGTTAGCTTTGTTGACGACCAGCTAAGTTACGAATACAGTCCGTGGGTTGGCAGCTCTGAACTTAGCTCTGTTGATTACGAGCCAGGTGACATACTGACGAGACGACGAGCTAACAAGCTAACACGGGACCATCATCGAAGGGGCTGATAAATGAAAGAAGGCAACTGGGATTCGTCTGTCAATAACTACAGTTACTGTTAGTGGTAACATTATAAGAAAAGTAAACCCATGCCAATTCCTGCTAGACTATGGGGTAGTGCGTGTAACTTCTGCTTCCACTGAATAAAACTCCAAGGTTATTTACTTCGCAGCATTCACCCTCCTAACATTAGGATACTGAATCACAGCCACAAACATCAAGGACAGAAGAATGTCATTCCCACACCAAAGTGGCACTTGACACAGTAAACAATGCATATCAGAAGCCAGTCTACTAAGTAAAGCAGATGCCATCTCCAAGCTGCTGCTACGCTTCTGTCACTTCTTTCTCCCTTTCTTTTTTGGCCTGTTGACCCTCTGTCGATCTTATTTCTTTTATTCTTACTTGTAATGCTCAGCGCTCCGGTGGGTGGCTCTTCCATTTCCCTCGACACATTTGTTGGGGTCACCTTCCCTTTAGTTTCTTTCTTAGTTTTATGGTGGCTGGCAAGCTATGAAGTTACTCACTACCGCCACCCACTGCCACGGAGTTTGTCATTGGTATCTTTGTGCAACCTTCGTTCCCACCTTGTTTGCCTGGGGACACACATATGACGGTATCTCTCAGTCAGCACATTCAGGGCCTTTCTCAAACTGGACCCTCCCCACTCCCGCTCCGTCACGGAGCGTAACTGTGTTTGCAGTCACACTCTCAGTTGAATGAAGCACCCTTTCATTAAGGTGTAGGGTATGAATATAGCAGCAGGCTTTGGTATGAGCTTCCCTCTCTCCGTTGGAAACAGAAACTGTTTCATAACCATTGTTTTGTATCAGCACATTAATCACAGCGCTGGTAATAGTTTACATAAGTATCAGTGTGGGCAGTGAGGTGGCAGGCTCATTAGATTCATTCCACACTAGGCCTAAGCCTACGGAGAAAAATAAAACTCCCAAGCTTCTTTGTTGGCATTTCTTTTTTGTGAACATCTTCTAGTTTTTAACTGATGTTTATAAGGTGCTTGGTTTTTGCAGTTTTAACAGTCCCTGTATATTAGATCCTCAACACAATGTAACCTTTTCCGTTCTTAACGTCTGTATTATTAAATGTCTATCTCGGTTTGACCAGTTAACGAGTAAATGTTTGTATGGCGTCCCACTGGACTTACATTTGCATGGAGTGTGTTCCAGGACAAACGCAACGCAGGCGTTGCCAGCAGTGAGCACTGTTGGTTTTGTAATCCACTTCCACTCCCTGCTATTTGGTTTTGGGATGGCACTTAATGTGGCAGCCCCTCCATGTGAGCACACAAATGGGGTGGAAGTGGGTAGGGAGAGGGCGTAGGGGTTTGAAAAAAGGGGCCTCAGTCTCACCCGACCATTTTAGAAAAAAATCAAGATTTAGCAGCCAAAATGAAAGTAGCTTTGGGTTTGGTTCATTATTTCTATTGCTTGGAAATGTAATCTAAATTTGTTTTTATGAGAAAGAATTTACCTTTTGTAAAATTAAAAGTTACATAGTTTCACTTAAAAGCATGATCACTATCACCACCCATCAGTGATTGGGATATAATTACCGATCAAGCTGACTCAAACAGACCTTATTGGTATTGTCAGCCAGAAAGGCAGTGATCTGCTACACAGGGCAATATGAGGCTGGCCAGCAGGACATAGACAGCAGCACCAACCATAGTAAATGTGCCCACTTAAACACTTAACGCAGACATCAAGAAATTAGCATCGTTAAACCAAAAACAAGATTTCATCTTAAGAGACTGTAAATGACATAATTGGGGTCTTTAAATAATACAGTAATCATGTTGCTTTGTATTGTGCATTCAGCTTGATATTGAAAATGTGTAATTGTTTGTATGTAATACTATGGGCCATGTGCATAAGAGCAGCACTTTAGGTAATTATAATTTTGCTGCACCTTTGGATATGAGAATAAGCAACCCACACTATCCAAACATAATGTCAGCAAGGAGGCAGGCTCATCATCTATTGTCTCTCTGGGGAGAAAGTGTCTCATCCTCTCAGCAGCTCGGTAGAGGTGATTAAGGAGCAATAAAACCCATGTCCCATTGTGTATCGCAGAACAGGTTTGCTGCTGAAATCCTTCCTCCGGCTAACATGAGCTAGAAGGCTTTCTGACACAATATGAGTGTGCTTTTGGACAATTAAACACACATTAGAGAGCCAGTCAGGCGTTTTGTCACCTCTCGCTGCTGCTAGATTTTTCTTCCCATGCATGTGCCCTGCAGGCGTTTCAGACTGTTAAACTATCTATCATCAACAGCATAGAACAACAGCGCTGATTGTAAATTATGGCTGTTAGAAACCAGACAAGGAATATACAACAAATTATTCAAAGTGTGTTCTCTGATAACCCGATGGGATGAATAGTAATTTGATCGTGGCAGAGTGTGAATCTGACCCTGATCCCCGAATGAGTTTCCTAAGAGACACTGACGTCATGGCAACCGCGGCGGTGATGCTTCAGAATGTTAATGAGCTCGCTGATGTCCAAGCCATGTTGTCAGTTACCTGGCGGAGGTGAGCCGCTGCTCAGAGGCACCCAGAGAACAAACACAGCAGCAAAACAAAAAGTACTGCGTGTTAGGCGGAAATAGCAGGAGAGGCGGACGGAGGAAAAACAAGAGAGGGAGAGGAAATGTGGACATGGGCGGTTTATTGGTACGGAAAAAGCCACTGAGCCGTTCCTAATCAGACCTGAGTAGCCCTGAGCACACACTCCAAGATGATGCAAAAGGCGGACGTGTGTTTAGCCGACTGCCCACCTCCCTTCCCCTCTTCCTGCTTTGTCAAGCTCTGCATTATGAAAGGTCGCTAATGTTGTACCAACCTGTTACTCAGGACACTTTGCTGCCAGGATTGTACCTACAAAGACTCCTCAGACTTATTCAAACTTCTTCAAGCCGCCTCTCAGACAGGCCTCAGTAGTCTCTTTGAGTGTGTGTGTGTGTGTGTGTGTGTGTGTGTGTGTGTGTGTGTGTGTGTGTGTGTGTGTGTGTGTGTGCATGATTTATGTATGTGGGCCTGTGGTCGTAGGCATGTACCTACAGTGCACGCATACTCGTTTCTGTACATTATATTGAACTTTGCATCCGGCTTTACAAGCAAAGCTGTGCATTGCTCTGTGAGTCTGTGTAGGTCATAAGGCAGGGGAAATATTGGCTGCGGTCCAGGCTCAGCTAAGCCATTGTTGCCACTTTTGGATGGCATATCCCCCAGTTGGCAGCAAATGCTCTCGGACTCAGAGGCCAGAGCAACCAACAGAATGGCCACTTTCGCGGTGTGGACTGCCGCTGCAGAGTTGGTCGTTATATTTAGCCTCCGCAGGTAAATGGCAGCAGGATGAAGCTGGCTGGCTATAACTTGCAATTGGTAATTCAGAGGAGTGAAGCGAGGGAAAGATTGACACCTCAAGGCCGTGACCACATATTTATGCATGCTATTTAGGCATGATATCATACACTTACATGCATAAAGAGAACATTGTTGTTTTCGTTGTCTTGTGCTCCACTTTGTTATGAACAAACAATTGCATCCATCAGTCTGTGTCTTTCCGATAAGATGAGGAGTATAGACCTCATTAATTCAAGAGAAACATATCATTGAGAAACTATCTGCTAATAAATAAAAACTAATTAGTATGTTTCCTTCCTGCAAGCTGCCCATACTGTAGGTCTGCTGCTGATTTTTTATAAACTAGTAGGGCATTTTTGTTTGTTTGAGTGAGTGTGTTTAAATATTCTTATTTACTGTGTGATCCGGTTTGTTTGTTGTGCATTGCGAGTGTATGTGTGCATCTATGCCTTTGCTCGTGTGCATGTGTGTGTCCATGTATATTTATGCTCCGTGGCAATGCATACATTTCTCGCTGGGCAGAGAGGAACAGATGAACAAACAACGAGTGAAGGAGGGCCAGCCTGGAGGCTTTTCGTTTATGTGTGTGTGTGTGTGTGTGTGTGTGTGTGTGTGTTTGCGTGTGTATGAGCGAGTGAGAGGTAATAACCAAGGCTTATTTTATGTCCTGTTTTGGTCCACCTTCGGAGTTTGCATTGTGTTTTTGGGTGGACATAACTCCTGTTGATGGCTGAGTTGTGTCAGCAAGATGTGTAGCCTCCCTCCTGCACGACACATAAATCACTGCCTCCCCCGCTGAGTGACTTTACACCACACAAACCCATCACCCCGAAACAACGCTGGCTACAACAAAAAAAAATCCAACAAAGTATTTCCTCACCCAAACTTTTACATACTTCTTTGCCTGCTATAACGAAATGAATGTTCACAAGCATACACTGTAGGTATTTTCTACCTCAGCGGGAGTATTGAAGTACTCTGAAGAAAAAATTATAATAATGAGCTACTTCAGTATCTAGTCGGTTACAATATATGTTCCTCCTCTCCTCTCCTTTCTTCTCTTCAGACTCATCACAGTGACAGAGGATGAAAGACCTGAACCACAGTGGCTAGATCCACCTTTCTCCCTTCACAATCCTGTAACATACAAGCCGCAGCCAGTGGCTCTTCTAATGAAATTTTTAGACCAACCGAGCTGGCTATGAGGAGGCATCCAACACCAGAATGTCATCCTGGCTTACAAATGAGTCCTACACCCTCAGGGCAGGCCTGGAGCCAGGGTCAGGGTCTGGCACACTGGAGGAAAGATAGCTTGGCAGAGTCAGTAGACCCTCGCTGAACGCCCAGAGCTGGCCACTGCAGCAACACAAGCGTAAATGCATCTCACTCTGGGGAGATTTCCTGAGGCAAAAACAAGTGCGTGTTTAGGTTTGTTGACTTAGCTAAAGCTGGCAGCCGCGAGGATGTGTGATTTCATTAGAGGTGCAGGTACGCAGCTGACAGCTGGTTGGCTGAAAGAAACACTCATTACTTTTTAACTTAGTGGTTTATTTCCCTTAATGCACTGTTGCACTGTCTTTCATTTTCCACAAGTCACCTCTTCTTGTAAGGCTTTCTTGTAGAGGCTGGGGCGTTTTATTAAATAATATTAAACACAGTCCCTGAAAATCTACTGTATGCAGCTAGATGCTTTTCACTTGATATTCTCAAGGGGTGAAATGAAATTGTACAATCATCAGCTCCAACACGAGCGGCATTTTTCTCCATAAAATCATTTTTTATCAAAAACTTAACCAACTGGCAGCCACACATAAAGTTTGTTGTTGAAAATGAAACAGGAAAATCAATTTAAATAAATAAAGCAGACACTTATTGTTGATGGATGGTGCTTATCTTTCAATATTTGAAGTGGTTTGACATCCGCAGGTGCTAAGATGTATAGTCTAACTGGGTTTGAGGAAGAAGAAAAATGACAGAGATAACAGAGAAACAGAGAATAGTTTTAAAACTGGTGATTATTATGAATCTAAATCTGAGTAAAATTCACTTTGAGCGTCCCAGAAGCAGGACAACACGGGAACAACTAGTCCTTAGGTTGTTTTGTGTGCAGTGTTTTCAAGTACAGATGTGTCCGTGATAGACACAGCTTCACTACAACATTACAGTAATGGCTTTAGTGCTTCCAGCTCTCCTCAGTGTCTCAGCGTCTGTGCCAGACAGCAAATTGCAGTGAAGTAAGAGCTCTCTTACCTCGACACCGAAAGTGCTTGCTAAGGAGAATGGAAATATTTAAAAATGGATTGCCTGTTTAAACAGCATGTAAAATTAAGCAGATTATAGATGTATACATCTAGAACTTGCGGTCACAAAGGCCCTCTCTTTGTTTTTCTCCAACCGTCTCCCATCCCCTCAACCTCCCTCTTTTTTCAGCTGCTATTCTACTATAATTCCATCTTTATCTCTTTCGCACTGATTACTTCTTTTTCTAAGACAATGACACAGACTCACTCTAAATGGGTAGTTATGAGGAGAGATGTGTTCACCGTGCCATCACCAGGGAAATTAGCTTGTGTTTGTGATTTAATTTCAGATTTTCCGACTTAATTACTTTTGTGTGTGTGTGTGTGTGTGTGTGTGTGTGTGTGTGTGTGTGTGCTGCTTGGTGTGTGCTTGTAAATGTTTTTGTGTAATTCTGTGTGGCCTGGTGCTTGTGCACATATGATCTATGTGGACTGTAGCATAGCACCAATAATGAAGGCACTGTAAAATGAAAGTAACTAAGATGAGACAGCTTGCGTCAGTCTCTTGGAGACGCGGAATGAGAACCTTTGTGTTTCTAGAATAAACGTGTTATTTACATAATTATGTATATTTTAAATATGAAGCTGGGTGGAAGTGAACGGAAGAAAGATGTTACTGACGACTCTTGTAGAGAAGATAACCGGAGCTTATAGGTTGATAGATAATGAAGAGCTGAGATTCACTTCAGGTATGGACCTAGATTTTTGGGAGGCCAGGCAAGTGCAAGTATTCGGCCACCTGAAGTAGAAAGTTGTCTGTGTTGTAAAATTCATCATTGTCTACGGTGTCTGCACATGGCAACTGTGGCATGTTTAATGAACTTACAACCCCCTGAAAATCTTTTTTTTTTTTTTTGCTAACCTCCAGGAGCAAGGTTGCGCGGGGTTGGAGATGGTAGGTGTGTAAACACACACACACACAGACACACACACACACACACATACACGCTCACATAACAGAAAAAAACATAATCCAGAGATTCAGAAAGAAACAGAAAGATGAAAAAAAAAAGCAACGATACAAGTGAGCCTTGAGCTCAACATCAATATCTCCTATTGATTTCCCTTTTGTCACAACAATAGACTGTCCTTTTCAGTCTTCTGTTCTCTTCCCTGCTCTTATCTCTCTTCATTTTCCTCTACAGGCTTTTATTGCTGAGGCTGGAGATAATGACATAATAGCAGTAGTTTGTCTTTGCGAGCTGCAGACGAGGGTCGACGACAGTCAGAGGTTGGGGGGGGGTTGCTATTTCCTCTGGGCAATTTCATCTTCCTGTGTCACGGCCGTACAGAGTCAGGGGTCCTTCAGGGTCAAGGAGAAAAGTTCGAGGGAAGAGAACCGAGGAACTGAGACACAGAACATGTAGTGAATCATTCTGCTCTGTTGATCTAGTCTTTTCTCTCTAGTAAAAAAAGACCAACGTGAGCAGTCTCTGTATTAAAGACACGACAACATCACAACCCTTGGACGTATATTAACGAGAGAGTAATCTCACTGTGAACTTAAGCACGTGCATGAGGCTGTTCCTCAAAAACCCATTTAGTATCTTGCAGGAGCTATGGGGTTTAACATGCTCTCTGAAAGGTTCAGAGTAACACAACGATTAAATATACATTGGCTCTTTTGCTGTGCAGTCCTCTGCTTTTTTCTTGACAAATGAGGACAGCTCTAATGTTTTGACAACCCTAGCTTTACAGTGATATGCTAATGCTTTATTTACTTATACCAATGCTTCAAAAACCTGAGTGGAATATACTATGGGCAGCAGCAGCAGCCATACTGCGTGTCCAGATGGCTTTGATGGCCATATATATAGACTCAAGAGACACAAGACGAGGAGGTGGATGCTCTTGGCCCACGGTGTGAGTGTTTATCTGGTACGGGTGGGTGTTTTATTGGTATTCTAATAGCAAAGAAGCCGAACACTGTCTGGCCACCCCTGGAGAGATGGGAGGTGTGAGAATAAAATCAAATTATCTGAGAAACAAAGAGGCATCCTCTGAAAAGCAGCCACATCTATGGCGACTGGCAAACAGACAAAGCCACTCCCACTGGCTCTCCTGAGAGGAAGAGCCGGGCCTCCACTCCCCATGTGGTCACAACACAAACAAGCCAGAACCAAGGACTTCAAAGCAGCCACACAAACGCCACACACAGGGTCTGTCTGAGACATCTCCGGTCATGTGACTCCATGCCAGGTGCACTCAGACTGGGTCCTTGGCAAAGCAACGTGGTCCCTGTCAGTTTTGATCGGCAGCCAATCAGGGGCTCTCCTTCCTTTGAGGTGGCCGTTTTGGGGGCTCACGCCACCTCCCAGATTGGCTGAGCACCTGCTGCTCTCCAATATGCCCACCCGCTCCCCACAGCGTCACAACAGGCCTCTCATTCACACTCCCTCAGGCCCCCCTCCCTATCTATCTCCCCCTGCCAGGTGGGACCAAACACATGCCTGCTGTCTAATATATACAAAGATGTGCCAGCGTTGCCCGGTTGGCTGTGAGGAGTCCTGAGAGACGTCAAACTATCACACAAACCTCCGCTGGAGCCAAACAGTTCAGGGAGGAACCAAATAGCCAATAAACAGAACAAATCCCACAAAACTTTAAAACACACCAGCACCAAAACAGCTGACAGACAGGCAGCACACACACACACACACACACACACGCACACATTCCAAATTAATTGGACAATAGGAAGAACAAGGCAGTAAAAGTGAAGAAGGACAGAAATATGGCAAATAGTCATCTACAAAGCAAAGGTTTACTAAAAGATTTTCAGCAAGAATAAACACAATATAGTAAATCTCCACACCCTATTTACTGTATAGGAGAGAGAAAGGAAATGAAGGCCAAATAAGAAATTGCCCTTCCCCTTTGTTCATTCATTTCCTGCACAGAGGCAATGATGACCAATATGTCTGACCATCAAACCATAGCGCCCTCTCGCAAATAGCCATGTGATGTAGGCAGGAGTGGCATTAGGAGCTGCAGCAGAGCCCTAGGCCGGCTGGTGGAGCCAGACTGGCTCCCGTCTGATGACAGACACACAGGGGGAATGAAGCCAATCATCCCCTCCCCCCATCACACCTCCACATGCCTCTCTCCTCCTTTTACCTCTAAATAACCACACTCCTGCTCTTTTCTTTTCTCTCTGACCGCATCATTCTCGTAGCCTGCTCTGCTATCGATCCCCTAACCCGTCCGTCTCAGCAGAGCTGGGGCAATCTTAGCCGGGCAAAACCAATTCAACAGGCAGTGTAATGCTCTCCACTTCAGCTGCTCCGATTGGAGCTCTCGAACTAAAAATTACATTTTCACTGCTTGCTAACACTGAATTAATGCTAATTATAATGGGTGTTTGAGATGAAGATGCAGTGAAGACAGCAACTATAAGCCAAATGTTAATATCCCTTGAGTTCAGTTTTTGACAGCTGCAATTTGTATTCAGAGCTATGGACAACTCTCCGAGCAATGTTTTCCTCAATCTTTCCTCTGTCTTCTCATCCAAGTGAAGTGGTGTTAAACAGAGTTGGAAAGACAGCCCGTAGAAATGGAGATCATGGCGACAGCAAAATTAGCTGCATCATGCACAAATGAGGGAGTATAAACAGCAAGGAGAGGACTGAGGAAGCGAGAGGAACAGTGCCACAGAGTGCTTTTGTCCCTAGAAGAGAGAGAGAATAAATGGGGGGAAAAAAATGATGGCACTTGGGAGGGAAGTTGATAGTGATAAAGTACTCTGGAACAGAGTCCCATCAAATCAGTACAGCTGTAGCCGTTCAACTGCCACCAAGAGAGAGGAGTCTAAACAGTTATTTTGCCAGAGCTGACAGACGTGCAGAGTTTTTGAAAACATTCCATGGTGATTATTTGGAGACAGAAAAAAACACACACACACGCACAGCATTTTTTCAGATAATATACCACCATCAAATTTGATTTGAACCCAGCATCTCACATTTTCCTGAGAGCATTTGGAACTGTTAAAATTTTGGAGACAGTATGAATGTCCCTGCACTATGGAGCATTTAAGTGATATTCAATAACACCGCATTTGTTCCCTGGTGAAATTAAGAAGGACAAAAGCATTAAAGTAGGGGGGAAGTGTGAAATTCTAAACAAAGCACAGCATCCAAATCATATATATTTTTTCCCCTTGTAGAGGATTGTATGGAAGTCCAGGGATGCCAATGTTAAAATGTAATCAGTTCATTTGTGTGGGCATAATATATAACAAAGTCAAAATTTGAAAAATACATTTTGTATCTTAGTGTTCATGTTTGAAAAAATAAAATTCCTGCCAAGGTAAAGTGACATTGAATGTAAAATGGACTTTTCATTTTCAAACTGGCAACTAAAAAAAAGTGAGAACTGGAATTTTTATCTCCTGAATATAGCTAATACAAGGTGAAAATGAAATGAAAAGGTTTTTCACGATCATTTACATAATGGCAGGATTCTCCAGGACCTCTTTTGTAAAATCTGTCACAAAAAAGTCAACGATCAATTATAACTTTCAATTAGCACTAATAAGCTCTTTCCACTGATTTGGTTTTTGACCAGGGTTGCATAGCAGAAGTAAATTTGGGCTTGTTTTTCTATGCAAATTTTAAACCTATTTCAAATTCAGTTTTAAATGTTAATATTGACAGCCTTGAGCTTGAGTTTGCAGTAATTAATAAATAATGATTACATTATTTAAATTTGAAATTGATTTGTATAAAGCTGGCAGCATTTATTTTACAAAATCAAATTTTCAAACCCTTAGACTTTATTAAACAATCTGATTTGATGTTTCGCAAACCTTTTTTTTTTGATGCTTTAAATCATATTATCTTAAGTCTACCTACAGCACAAACATTGGCCGTCTGCTCGGTTATGTTGTCCCTGTTGATTTCAAAAGTTATTCATGTTCAAGGCACTTCTCTTGTGGTGTGATGAGTAGCTGAAATTAGGGCCGAAATATCACATATTGTGCAGTCAGAGTATCATAGATGTAGTGTAATTCCCAATGATGATCGCACCTGTCACCGATACCATCTGGAGCTTCGACGCTCCGCTCTCAGATTCAGTGCTCACTCTCATTCCTCTCCCTGCTTGCATTCTCCGTGTCCACAACCCTTACCTAGACTGGTTGTGTGTGCTTTGGATACATCATTTATCAGCCGAGTCAAGCAGGTCATGCATCACAGCCCTCTCTGATGATGGAGACACAGAATATTTTTCCTGCAAAATAGCCCTCTAGTGTGTGCTGATTGAATGGCAATAGAGGACATATGGAGTTGCCATTTATGCGTGTAAATAAGCAGCCTGCAAATAATGTCTGACGGTGTAACATTAATTGTCATGCTCCAAAGATAACAGATTTACAAAATGTTTTTATTTCAACGCATTAACAGAGCATCAGAGAATGCTGAAGTTGTGTGATGGCTCCTCTCTAGAGGCCGTGCCGTGGATGTACACAGCTCATTAAAATGAGCAACGATAATGAGAACAAGCTTGATTATCTAGCTAATGACATGTTGTCTCATAAAAAAAAAAAAACCCAGGGAACTACTGCAGAGGGATTAACTAATGTAAAACACTGTGTAGCCTTAAAATATTTCAGATCCACTGTCTGATCATAATTGTTGCACTATGGGCTGGTGACCAGTGCTAATATAATATATATTTTTTAAACAAAAGCCAGGGTGAGAGTTGGGTTAAAGTGTCACTTCACCCAAATTACTAAGGAGCAGATTTTTTAAATTTAGTTTCTAGCCGCTAGCATGGCTATACGTAGGCACAGTGGTGCGTTGAGCAAAAAGCAAATAACGTGCTGATGATAATCAGGTATTATGTTTACCTTGGTAACCATCTTAGTTTAGTGTGTCATCATGCTAACATTTGCTAATTCACAATTCATCCTGTTGTTAACGTGAATGCCAGAACCAAACTCTCTTGACAATCAAGTTGTTGAGACATTTCGCTCAAAACCAAAAATCAAGTCAACCTGCTGGCGGTGCTGAAGGAATAGTCACGCAGTCACCAAAGTCGCTAAGATGAATCCGCATGGGACCATGAGAGTCTGAACAAAGTTTCACAGTAAACCATTCAATAGTCGCTGAGATAGCATGACTAAAAACCGCAAAGAGCCTTTTCACAATGTCCTATTTACTGGATAATCCTCACTGAAGAAAAAGTCACTATAAAAACTGTTGACCGCGTGTTGACTGTGTGAAAAGTGCAGACTCAAAATGAGTTTGTTTTGTTTGCTCATGTTTGTTTGTTTGTTTGTTTGTTTGTTTCTTGTATTTTGTGCGATCCTTTAAAAAAAAGAAAAAAAAAAACCAGAACTACAGGGTTTCTATCTCATGCAACCGCGGACTAATTGTCAAATTTTGCTCTGGCCTGCACACAGCGCAGTAACAGGTTTCTGCAGCAGATTCCTGGTAGAACAAGCACAATACATGCCTATTGACTGAGAGACTGCAGTGGGCCAGTGGCTGTCTGCCCAGGAGCAGAGGGATGTTCTTGTGTGTGTGTGCCCATTTGCTCTTTTCCTCGCACAGAACCTCTATTGTGATGTTTCTGGCACTCTGCAGTAACATTTGACTCGGGGCCTCTGCCAGTTCCCCCGCCTGCCTCTCTCTCTCGGGACTTAAAGAAGAAAGACAGGTGAAGACTCGCATCCTGACTTATTTTTCCTATAGAAAGTATGAATAAGACAGGGTTTTCCCTAGGTTTTCAAAGGGCTTAGGTGCTGTCTGGGTTTCGGGGCTGTGTGGGTTATTCGAAGGAAATTTTAAGTTATTATAAGTTACAATATTTCATGTTGTTTTCGACCATTACCCTCACATCATTTATGAAAGGAAGGTGGCAACACTTATTGTACTTACAGTCAAAAGTATATTCATTTAAGCAAATAACACATTTGAGATTTAATGAAAATATACACCGATTAGTGACAAGTTTAAAACCAGTTACCGGTTTTAATGTTTTGGCAGAATGGTGTATATATATAAAGTATACCGTAGTATACTGTACAGATATGTATACAGTAAATATATATCGGCAGCACTGTATGTGTCTATACTGTATAGATATATACTGATCTCACTGCTGTTTCTACATTCATTCATTCTTTTTACGTTAATTTGGCTTAAGGCGCTCCGCACAAACCCTTAGGTGCAGCACCTAAACCTTTTTCTATGGTCGCGAAAACCCTGTCAGGGTGGTATTCTGGGGAGGGAAAAATGTCAAAGAAAATGTTATAGTTGACTTTTAGCATGTTTATCGGAAATCAGATTTTTCCCTTTGTGAAGCTTACAAGCCTTCTGCATATAGGACATCAGTAGCTGTTCATTTCTGATGTGATTATAGATGGCACCTTATCTGAAAGTCTCCAGATGTCTTTTAAATATCAGATTATTCTGCTTGCTTTTGAAGTGTAACATCATCACATCTCCGGTGCAAATACAGCTGTTGACATTTGGCATGTTTCGGGCAACAGACTATTTTGTTTTTGGAGAGCACCGAGCTGTGGGAGATGTCAGCCTAGGTGAATGCCGCCCCATTCCTCATAGTAGTTCACCCATCTCCTGCCCTACACCGGAGCCCTCCTCACCTGTCAGTCATCCTCCTTCCCGCTGAGTGACAGCTCTGTCGGCTAGCGGGGAGAAAGGGGAGACTGAGTGGGTCCAGTCACATCTGTTGTTTTACAGGCAGCCTGTGTTCAGCCCCAGGGATCTCATTATAACCCGGCCTGCCGAGAGAATCACTCATGAAGCACTCGGCCTCACAATGATACGTACAGTACACGCAAACAAGACCGCATGCTGTCAGATGAAAACGCAGGCATATGTTGCTCATGTGCACTCAAAACAGACATGTAAGTTTAACCAACCAGCCTACCCACATAAAGGCCTATATATGTAGACATAAATGAGAAAACTAGGTGACAATGCAAAGAAAAACTGCTGCCTCAATGCAGTACACGCCATCGCCATGCAAAACAACTGGTAACACTTCTCAGTATTCACTGCCTGTATTCTGCTGTCGATCTGTGACAAACAGACATCTAAAGGTGAGCTAAAACAGTCTTCAAAGTCAAACAGGCGTCTGTAAGGAGGCAGTGAAGTGCTGGTTTAGACTGCCCGCTGGCTCAGCGTCACTTCCTGATGAGACAAAGTAGGCCGATTTGTGTCACTGGCATGATCGGCCACAGACATCGCCGGTGTCTGTGTGTGTGTGTGTGTGTGTGTGTGTGTGTGTGTGTGTGTGTGTGTGTGTGTGTGTGTGTGTGTGTGTGTGTGTGTGAGCGAACGAAGGAGAATGAGCAAAGAGAGAGTGAGTGCGGAGAGAGTGGTCAGAGAGGGGAGGGGTGTGAAGAATATAAAAAAAGTGTGCATGCTGGGATATATGGTTGATGCAAGTCATTATGTCACTCTGGCTCGCTGTGAAGGCAGGTTGCCCATTTACTCCCCACTGGTAATTACATCCCTTTATTCATACACACACACACACACACACACACACACACACACACACACACACACACACACACACACGCACACAACATGCAAATACACTGTCCTATCTGCAGCTGTGTCCCTCATTCAACTAACTGCTATGGCGCTTCTCTCTAACAAAATAACAATAACAAATTAAAAGTTAATTCTGGTTTCTTACAATCTGGGTCTTATTCTCATCATTTCTATTGGTCACCCAAGTTTGAATTAACCACTATCCTTTCAGTTAAGTGGAGGGCAAATGTATACCCTTTAAGCAAGCTCTTATATGTTACATTCGTCTAAGGACAAACTGAAATCAGATGATATTTTTAACATACAGGGAAAAAAATCTACATTATTAGTTTACGTAGTCAGCAGTCTCTCCACACATAGATTCTCAATTTTCTTTGAATTCTGATTCCTTCCTTATTCACCACTCTTCCTCTCAATGTCCATTATATAATTCAGCACCCTCCTCGCTTTTAGTAAACACCACCGACCCGTGCTCCCATCTGTCTGTTTTGCCGGGACGCCGTGTACATGCCGGAAGAGTAAGTCAGCATTTTCTAGCGTTTTCAGTGTAGTTGGTGGGTAAAGATCAGGAGTGGACATTAAATTTCATAAAGGAGCCCTTTAAATCCAAGAGGCATGTCAGGAGCGGAGGGAGGAGGTGAAATGAAAACCACGGTAGCCTCAGGTCGGCATGCGCAACACAGCAAGCCCCGAGCCAAAGCAAGGCCAATGTCTTCTCAGTCAACTCACCTGGGCTCAACGGCAGCATTTATGTCGTCACAGGCTTAGTCGACCTGCCTCGCAGAAGACATAGAATGAGTCACTGCATCTTGCAATATTTAAGCTTTCCTGGGTGTTCAGGATGGCACCGACAGTACTAAGCTTGGCTTGGATGGTTTGAGAGCTCTGTATAATTCCGCTGCATCCTCCATCACAAAGACACAGAGCAGTTACCGATGGCCGTTGTGCTCCGGCTACAGCAGATTAACTTGCTTGTCCAAGTGGAGAGGAAAAGAAACTTTGAACAGACTAAAACTCTACTTTAATAGGAATTTAATCCGGAAACTATCTTAATAGTGTACGGGCTGAAACTGTCCTTGATCTGATGCATGGCTGCAAGGCAAGCTCCACCACACTTTCCTATTTATGATATAATCTCTCGCCAAAAGCTACACACAAGCTTAGACAATCCATTTTAACCAGCGTCTTATCCAGCCTCTTGTCCACCCTGTGACCATCATTTAAATGTTCTTTTTACTCCTCTCAGCAGAGATGTGCTGTTTATTTACTTTTTGGCTGATCATTTTCCTTGAGGGACGATCTTACTGCAATTTAAAAGGACACTCTGTGTACACTATATGCATGCAGAATGCAGATCTTTGGTCTGGACAAATAAATGGCTCAAGATGAAACTCCATTGATGCCTGTTGGAGTACAAGCATCAGTAAAGAAGAATTAAAATATATTGGATCTCTGAGCACAACAATTTCAAAAAAATCTGAATAGAACTAATACGTGAAAGTTTTTTCTAATTCACAAGTATCTGCCCCACAGCTGGTTTCTATGTATGTACAGTTATCTGTATGTATGTAAATGTTTGAAAGACCTATATATTTCATCACATGCAGTGTATTCAAATTAAAGATGTAGATGATATGTACATGGTCTTTATATCTGGATGTGAGTGTTGCTGGCTGTTCTCTTTGTAAAAACTCCCGATGGAGGAGACAGATTTACATAAAATTTGACAGTGTGTGCAGTGATGTGTGTTATCGTTATCTCAGCTGCAATCAACTGTGCAGAAGAAGAAAATGTAGCAACATATATAAAATAAAAGCGCATATGCAGTAATACAGTTTTGTTTATACGCTAATGAATCAAATATACGCTGCAGGCACAGATAATACTCAGTCAGGAGCAGGGAAATTGTGGACATGGATAGCGCCCTTATTCTCTAGACAAGATCCCTGGACTGTGAAATGCCTGATCAGTTTAATTCATATTCACTTTCGCATTCTAACATTTTCATAAAAGAGATCCAAGAAAGCTCATAAAAACTTCCTATTCACTGTACTAAAACAGGCCATTCGATTGAAAAGTTCTGCTCCATTCAAATCCTAAAATAAAGCACTCGCCTTCCTTTTTCTCAGTCTGCTTTTGAAAGTTTTAATGGCTCATGAATCAATCCCTCCTGCATTTTTGCAACAAATTGAACACCGCAGAGGGATAAAATAATTTGAGAAATAAGCCTTGTAGTTTGGCGTCGCATGAGGCAGGACCGTGGTGAAATTACCTTTATTAAGTCTACAAAGACCCTATTGATTATCTGTTGTGTGTCTGCTATAATAATGAAGATGGTCGATGTCATCGCGGCCACAGTGTAATCAGTGTATGCTCGGATAGCCTTTCTCTGAGTGATGAAGAGGAGAAAGGCCAAGCTGTGACATGTGGCCGCCCGGCAGGCCTGCAGGATTACAACTGGTTTGACCACTTGTGAAACAAATGAGTTTTTAATGTGAAAATACAGATCGAGCCGTTGTTAGTCTTTAAAGTGCACATTTTAACAAATACGCAGCCTCTGGGTTAGGGCCGTGGAAGTTTAAAGGACTAATCTTTTTGACATACAGTAGCGTATTTAGCTACTTTATTGATTTCATTCTTACTGATGGCGAAGGGATGGACAGTCTGAAAAGTTGTGAGGCTCGTCGGTGCTTCCATATTAATAAATGCAGGTGTGGTTTATTAAATGAGTTGGGACAGAACTTCATCTATCTAAAAGCAGAAAGAGCCAGGTCGGAGCCTCAAAGTCCCACATCACCACATCATTTAGCTAATGCTAAGATAACTCAGTTTGTCACTGTTATCCAAAGCCACTTTCTCAGGGCGACCTGATCCCTCATCCCTCGGTGGTAAGAAGGCAGGGGTATACTCATATTGATCTGTGCAAGCAAGGTGTCATGGGGCTAACCTGGACTAACTTACTGTCATACTATCCGGTAACAGGTGAAAGGGCCAAAAAGGATTCTTAAAAAAAAGTGCTGGAGAGAGGAACGTAGCCATAAGACTGACTTCAACAGTCACTGCCATTCCCACATTCAACACATACTGCTCAGAGTCACACACGAAAACACACTCAGCGGCAGACACGGGAGGCCAACACAAATAGATGCCCACACAATCCCAAATTGCGGACTCTGATTTGATTCCTCACACATTCATATCGAGGGGCCATTTCTATGTAAATTGGCAGCTCTTCTGCATCCCTCGACGCCGTCATTCACTGCTCCAGCAACACTAGTCACAGGACAAATGTTAAAGCAGCCAGGGAGACTTTGATCCTGCTGAATACAAATGATGACACGGCTCAACAAAGAGGCCTTTCACACGGACTTCTCCGACATGCCAGGCTGTTGCCTTGAAGGCACGTGGTGGTCAGATTAGCTACACTTGAACCTGCTAAACCACTAAGAGATGCTCGTCCACGCAAAGATACACAGAGCACACGAAGACACAGCAGCACTGTTTCAGATTCTTGTCTACAGAGGTGAGACAATCAGTTGAAAAATCGATTTTGTTTTTTTTTTTTACTGTTTTATGACATGAAAATGAATCATTGGCATACTAAACAGTAGCAGACAGTTTAATTGATAATGGAAATCAGGAAAATAATCATCAGTTGCAGCCGTACTTCTGCCATTTTTTCAGTAACAGATGGAAGAGAAATCACACTTACAAGAAAGATAAAAATAGTGGCCCGTTCTGAGAGGGGAGAAAGTTCTCCTGCACCATTTTTAAACTTAATAGACAGTACGCTCTCTTCTTTTGTCTCAAAATTCCTTGGAGATAAGGGAGGAACCGAAGAAGACCAGACATATAGAAGCCTGTTGGACACAGTGTGTGAAGGTTCAGAGATGGGCGATATATATATTCACAGAGATGTTGGCTCTGTGTGACTTATTGCTCCTCCAAAGCCTTTTTATGTAGTGAGAAATCTTCATGTCTTCCACCTTGATGTGCAGAGTCCTGGCTCTCTGGGAGGTGATGGACAGTCGGTCTGTGAACTACAGGCAGTGCTGTCTGTTCTGTCTCAGCTTCTCAGTTTTGCTATTCGTCTCTTCGGCTGTCTGGTCTCTGCCAGATGGAAGCAACATTGCCTTTCATTGTTCCCTCCCTGTTTTCATCTCGCTGTAGCTTGTTCCAGCTGAGGATGCGTGACGTTTTGGGGGTTGTTCTTTGTGTGTTCTGGGGTCGAGTATCCAGAAATGATGTATGTACACGTACTTAGTATTTTTACACTATTTTCATTTTGCCCAATGTCTAAAGAGTATAATATTGAATTTATGCTCATGTAGTAATGTATGCTAGGCAATCTTGACAGGTGGCTGGACTGTTGCATGGCTATAGCTATTTGGATGCTGCAAAAAAAACTACATTAGCATGTTAAAATTACGTGTTAAATTTGTGTCAGGTAAATGGGCAGTCACAACAAAAACAGCCCTGTGTTGAAAACGTAGCGAGGGTGTGTGGCTTCGGTTACTGGTGAGATGATTAAATAAAATTTAGGCAGGCTGCTTTGAGTAATTGATGATGAGTTTAATGGCTTATCCAACACCCAAACACTGCAAAGGGGTTTATGATAAAACTTACAACTCTGGATCGTCATCGCAGTCATAATTATTTTATCTTTCACCTCAACAATCGAGAGGTAAAACACAGAAATACAGAAGTTAGGTCACTAGCAATGTGTTTGCATTTATCTAGTTGGACGCCACAGTGCCTTGCTGGATGATGTCGCTTTACATTATTAATTTATCAATGTTTTTGGTAATTGACCGAGTAAAAATGAAACTTTTGCAGTTCATGGCTTCATACATATGAAGACTTGCTTGCTTTTTTGTCGTTCCATGTAATTTGATGACACTCACTTAGGGCTTTGGGAAGTTGTGATGATTTGTACTTTGTAACACTCAGGCCTTGCAAATACCACAACCACTTCTCACTGGCTAAGTCTGTCTTCCTTAATCACCAGCAACACCAACAGTATCCCTCATCTCTCCACCTCCTCCCGCTTACTCTCCTCTCCACTTCATGGCCCGGCCCACCCCTCGTTCTCAGACAGAGAAACTCATTATAGCTAAGGATTAGATCGATCAGTATGAGGGGGGAGATGCCCAGTGGAGAGGCAGCATGCCTGGGCCAAGCAATTTATACCAACAATGGAGCTCATCCCTGCATATCTTAACTGCTTCACAGAGGAAAACACTCAGCAGAAAACCACTGGGTGAAAACACGCACATACATACCCACACACACACACACACACACACACACACAGACAGAGAGACAGTCATGGGTGCACATTTATTTTTACTCAGTTTACTTCGAGCAAATTGACTAGGAATATAATTATTAGCACAAACAGCACCTACAGAAAATCTGCGGATTGTACCTGAGATGTGACATGTCTTGCTCAAAGGCAGGTCAATAATGAGATTAAACCAAGAAGCTCTCTGGTTAGAATGCAGTTTCTCTTGTGTTATGTGGCCTATTTTAAAACACATGCACACACAGATGCACACATGCAGTCTGTATAGTCATATTCTGAGACATCTGCAACACAAATAGAAAATTATCCTGGTAATTAAACAACCCCCCCCCCCCCACACACACACACACACACACACACACACGCAACATTTTTATTCTCAAGGCCAAAATTTTCTCCTCTTGGTGGGTTTGCCTCTACAGGAAAGGCAGAGCCTCCTGCCATCGCCCTGGAAACCAGTGGGAGCAAACACAAGTGGGATTGGGTTTGCTCCGCAGCGTGTCCTCACAGTAGCCTCATCGCACTCCTCAGCCTATCTTTATTTCCCAGAGGAGTAATATTGGCTCCAGTACCTGGCTCCCCTGACTCAGGAATCCTCAGCTCCTCAAGGTGTGTGTGCATGAGAGAACTGTGTACGCACATGCATGTTCATGTGAGTATGCCTAATGTTGTGGGGGTTAATAACGGATTAAGCATCAAAGCAGCGAGCATTGAAGCAGCCAAGCTTTCCATAAATTAACTTCACCTTTTGTCTCTATTTCCTTCTTATTTGTGCTTCCTTATTATTATTTTGGGTTGGAAATCCATGCAAATGAGGACGTGTCTAATCCTGTCCCTGGTTAGGGATGATAATGGTACCTTTTGTTGTTTAAAGTAAGGAATTATTATCAAGCAGGTGGAGGAGTGGGCACCTTGTGAAGTGATCCTGTCCCTACTATTTCACTTTGCTTCATTTTGTGCCTTCAGCTAACACAAGAGCGCTCCTGTTGAAGCAGAAGCCCCCAAATAGTTCAACAAATTGTGTCTTAGAGGCAGAAGATGGCCATAGAAAAAAAAATCAATAATCTTAAAATGCTTGATACAAAATAAGGATTGTTATTCTGTCTCAGGGTAGTGAGACGCTTTTTCTTGGCTAAGTCTCAGCTCCTGTGTCTATTTATCATCTCTACATAAAAGGGTTTGCTTTTGATATTAACGCAAACTGTGCAGGCCCTAATTACACCCATTAAGGATGCTAATTACATAGCCAAAAAATGGCCGACAAACAAGACCACCAAATGCAGATCCCATCTTCCCCAAAGGCTGAGACTGGGAACGGCGTGCCCATAATCCCTTTCACCACACGGATGCTGTCCTTGGCCTGAGAAAGAGCAGCATCCCGCAGGCAAAGACATGTTCTCATCTGCAGAGAGGAGATAACCGCACCACACCCAGGCTCCTCTCCTCCACAGCCCCCTTCCCCTCTCCGCCACCACCAACCTGCCTCTGCACACCATCCATCCTCCTGGCCCTCCAAGTTTACTCTCTTACAACTGTCCATCACAGCACACACACACACACACACACACACACACACACACACACACACACACACACACACTCAAACTTAGGCACAATGCCACTGCAGAAACTCACTTGAAAAATGAGGAGGGAGAAGAAAGACGGGAGTTAAAATGAGTTTGGACAGCAAAGTGAGAGCAAAGCGGTTTTTTTTTCTCTCTTCCTCCTGCTCTGGCGTTGGCACTCTGTGTGTATCTCTGCTGATCCAGTCACTTTGAAGTGTGCAGCCTTTGATTTGGACAAAGATTAGGGAATTTGATCCCCATTCTAGTGGAGCTGGCACACGGGTTGTTTTCACGGCCATAAAAAAATCGTTCTGACGAAAAATCAATGGCTGATTCCAGATGGGGCTTTCTCAGCTGGGAGTGAGGTGCATCATGTCTGGGTACGTCAGTGTGCCTTCAAAGTGTTTATCAGGCGACCCACTGGCCAAGGAGATTATTATATTGACTCCACACTCACAGTTCAGAGGAGTTCGGCAATCACGAGCATCTAGATGTGACAGCAGGTGGATAGAGAGCTGTCATACTGGATGATGACAAACCCAAAAGCAATCTCAGCCAAGAGCTCTTACCACTGCAGATAACAGGGACGGGGACATCATCATGTCTGTGGTGCCTCCATATAAAATGAAGCAGGTGCAGCGCAAGTACACCGTGGCCACTTAAAAGCACATTAGGACTGCCCCCCTTGTAGAAGAAGCTCAGTGCCCAGATAGATTAGAGGTTCGGTTCACCCAAATAACAACTAAAAAATGCTTTCTCGATAACTGTTATGCAGTCATGCTGATAGTTTGGGTTTTATTTGATGAAGTTAACTGTCACTGAGATTTGAGGTCTCTGAGGGACTCTGTCTGATAGAAAGCAAAATCGAAAACTGTTCATAGCAAGGAACCATTATTTTTTTCCTACATGGGGTTTTTGTGAATGTCATTTTCCAATGTTTTGAACACCAGGAAAAAAAACTCCATTCACCTCCACGGTATTAGGAAGGGGTGGGTAATATGAGGATATGCAGTATGAGATGATAGAAATTTGTCAAACTCCAGAGACTTTGCTATATCGTTTATGTCAAGGAAGCTATCCCTTTAAAAGGTCTGATTGTTTTAGGCTAGTGTTGGTGATGTTGCAGATCGATGAGCAGGACTGACATTGGGTTTAAAATACTGTATTTCATTAATGTCATGAGTTGCCTCGAGGTTTTCCGATGGTTAACCAAACCAAGGTAAATAACTCAAAATCTCTGCGCAAAGACCCAAACTATTTGCATAACTAGATACACATCCTTTTTTTGTGATTGGGGTGAACTGATTCTTTAAAAATAGCCATCATAAGTGCCGAATGGAAGAGAAAACTGACTTGTTTCTTCTTTTTAAGAAGGAATAAATACGACTCAACATTAGGTCAGAGTTCCCTCACTATTTAATGTCACAAAGACGCTGTCTGAAAAACGAGACAAAAAAACCAACCACTGATGTAACCTTTACCTTGCAGTAAAGGTTACGTCAATGTCCAACTGCATTATTGTTATTAAAATGCATTTTGACGAACCCTTCACTTCAATCAGTGCATATTGTTTTGTAAATGGGAATTCGGTGAAAGTGCTGTGTGGTTATCAACAAGAGCTGTTTGCTGATAATCTGCATAGCCAGTCTCATTTTGGACTAGAAGCATCAAAAGCAATTGATTATATAAGCCAACAGTTCTGAATGCAGAGCAGGTTTTTATTATGCAGCCTTGTTTGAAAGGGCCCTTTCCACTGCTGGAGTTCAGAGGGAAAAGTGCATGATCTTGTTTCATTCAAAACTCCCTCTTTCTCTCATTCAGAGCTCACTTCTTCCCTCTCCTCCTTTTCTCCGTCTCTTGTGTCTCGCTCTCCGTCTCTCTCCTCCCTCGCCAGCCCAACAGCTGCTTTTCCTTTGGCCAGCCTCCAAATGGATGACTGAGGAGAGTGAATGGGTTTTTAATTTCACTTAACGCCGCTTTCTCTCCCGTTCCCCTCCCTGAACCTGCAGTGCCAACACTGTCAAATCGGAAGAGAACTCCGAGTGGGGGGAAGGGAAATAAACAACAATTTGTGAACAGCACAAGAGCAGGATCTTAACATCAAACCTTAGAATTAAGAGGACATTGATTAGGCATGAGCTGAGTTTCATTCTCCTTTCTCTCCTCCTTAATTAATCATGAAGGGTTTTACTCAAGTATCTCAGAGGAGGCAAGGAGGAATGAAGCAGTGATATTGTTCTGTTACTCCCAGAGCAGAGACCGCCATCGCCGCTGTCTGTCTTTAAACTCCAAAACCCCAGACAGGTGCTTTAAAGATGCCTCGGGCAAGACGGCTGCTTCCTTAGCAATGGATGCTGTACATGTGCAAAGAGAAGCCCTCAGGCTGATATGAAAACCTCCTAATGTCGCCCTTTTTCAACTCAGTTTTGACAGTTATATCCCTTTTATGCATGAAATATGAAAGTCCAGATCAAGATTTTCTTGTGTTTTTATTCTTTGGTGGACATTTTTTTTTTTTTTTTTTTTAGTTTACATTTATTTTTTAGTTGTTGACATGTCCACTGTGGTGGAAAGCATGTGTGTAACTGTTCAATGTAATGTGATATTTAATTTTTCAAGCAAAAATGCCTACATTTTGCAGGTTGCAGCTTCTCAGATGTGAGGATTTGAGACTTTTCTTTATTGTATCTGATAGTAAACTGAAAACCTTTGGGTTCTGGAGTGCTGGTTGATTGAAAAAAGGCAATTTGGACCCTTCACCTTTGGCTAAAGTGATATAATTTGTATTTCTTTTTTTTTTGTGCTTTATTTCTAATTGAAGATTAATCAATTAATCATCGAGATGGTCAGGAGATTAATTGATAATGGAAAAAACTGTTAATTTCAGCCCTAATAATGTCCATGAGTCTCCAAAAACTCTCCTCTAATAAAAATTAGAAATCTACAATCAGTGCTGTCTACTATGAAGACTGGCAATGCAAACAGGGCACAAAGCCACAAGACACAGACAGATGTACATCATTTTTTGTGTGTTTTCAGTGAGCAGAGGCCAGCGGTTTTCAAGGCCACAACCTGACTTCAGGACATACAAAAGATGATGATCAAATGCCAGTCGCACGTTGGACTTCATTAGCGAAAAATATTGTTTTTGTTGCAAACACCCTGCAAAGTACATAATTCAGACAGATGTGGGCCGGTTTACTGAGAAAATGTTACTATAAATGTTACTAAAAAATTGTAACAAATCAGTAAAGGTTTAGTAAAACATGGTTCGCAGCTGAATTCTAGCAAATAATGCATGATATCCACCTCAGTGGACACATGATTAATTATAATTTTCAGCTTGTACAAACTCAATATTTGAGAAATATAACAATAATATTGAGCCTTAGATGTTACTTGTTATCAGCATATTTTTTTACCTGCAACAGTCTTCCTCTACAGTAGGACTTTGGCAGATAAACCTGAGTTGCTTGTCATGCCTGACATTCTGTCAGCCATCTTGGATGTTGGGGTTTTTAGCTGCACTTACATTGGCTTGCAACTGGGTGGGTGCCTATGGTGTTTTCAAGGACTGTCCACTGTAGCGACCACTGTGCGTGAAAGGGTTAAATTACCCATGCGACCTCTCTGTGAGGCATTACTTAATCATCAAATGCGAATAATAAGGGAAAAAAATTCAAAAGCAGTGCAGCTGTGGCTTGTGAAGAATGCTAATAAACCGAAGTCATTAAAATGAAAAGTAGGTGGTGTAATGGCTGCGAAGAAACATCTCATGTTGAAAGGTCAGATCTTCTTATCACGATAGATGATGGAGATGGGCAAAAAGGGAGCGCACACACACGCACACACGGTATCAAACTGTATATAAGACTTTCGATTTCCTTCAGCTGTTGCCAGGGAACCATTATAATTAAACTTGTTTCTCAGCTGTTGTGATACTTTGGAAGAAAAATTCAAGAACCTTGCAAGCTTTCTGATGAATACTGAGGACAACAGAGCACTAAAACGCTAAGGTACGACGATAAATACAACACAACAAAGACTACAAGTAGCAGCTGTGGCATACAAATAGGGTTAATGGTGGAACTGTTTTATGAAATCCAAGACACAAATTGTAACGTGTAAAGAGAAAGCAAAAATTCCTCGAGAATAGTTTCCTTACACTAGAGACACATTAAAAACAACAGGCGACAGGGCTGGGAAACGTATAAACAACTGCTGGACTATATAACCCCTGGATATTTTAGTGTCAGCGGCAAGCAGTTGGATGAGTTCTGACACCCATCCTAAATGAGACAGATTCCACCGAGCCAGTTGGATTCGAATAACAAGCCATTTACTGGCTCAGATGTGATGCTGCGGAGGTGCCTGCCTCTGATAAGAAGAGGCCACTAGCTTCCGTTACACCAGGTGTTGGTTTTAAAACATCCACTTGTCTCGGTGTTGGCCTACCTGTTCCACCATTGTCCAGCAGGGCGGATGGGGGGGGGGGAGTCTAGCAGCGGCAGTGTCTGCACCCACACTCTGGCAGCATCAGACTTTGGGATCCCAGCACAGGTCAAGTGTTGCTGCTGTGACGAGAAGCAGCACAAGCACAGAGCCCGAAACTCTTTCAGAAGGCACTAAATGGATGGGGATGAACACAATTAGTGGGAGCTAAACACAATAAAATTACAAACAATGGCCTCAGCATTTACAACTGATTTTTAAAATGAATATAATAAGCTTCACAAAGCTAGCATTTATGACTAGGCCACTGTATCTATACTGTACATTGCATTGCATTGTATTGCAAGGAACTGTGATTGGAAGCATCTCCCTACTTGCATTCCTGCATTTGTGTATTTAATACAGTGTATTTTGTAGTTGTTGGTTATCAGACTTCATATTTTTTTAACTGTTAATATGATTTTTATAGACAAGTTGTATGGTTTTATATAAGGTCCGTCAATATAGTTATTTCTTTTCAGGTCTCTTGCGAAAAAGACATCTTGACTTTAATGAAACTATCTAATTAAAGAGGTTTAGCCTGCTAATTAAACATGATCCAGCAACGGTAATTTTTCCATAGATGCTCATACTGTCAAATAAATTGACCCTAGTAATTGCCAGTAGAAGCGTCTTATCAGGCAAAATCGCACATGATTTGCATAAAACAGCTGAACTGCAGGAAAAAGATGCACTTTGAACAACATGTAGTAAAGAGTCTGTCTGCAATGTCAGATATGAACATAAAACTGGCAGTTGTAGTTTGGTTGTGTACCTCTGTGGGGACCTGGTGCAATAGAAAACACACATCTCACAAACCAGGCGAGGTGTTCCCTCTTGTGGAAAAACATCAACATCGCAGTCCACGCTAATCAATTTTTGTCCCCAGCTCACTGCCGTGGAAAACTCGCACCAGGGAAAACTTACCACCAAGTTACAAACAAATGGATAATGAACTGGACAGTTTACTGGTAGCAGCTTCACATAAGAGTTGGCTCGGTAATGAATAATAATGCATAAATAACTATAAAAGCAGAAGCTTTGAGAACATAAACTTTATTCATTTCATATAAAAATGACACAAAAAACTTAAAAAAAAAAAAGTTGAACAGGTGCTTCAGGTAATCTTCACAGGGACATGAGCCAGCCTGCATCGCAGACATGATCTCACTGGGGAACAAACAAAGGGCCGTCACACCTTCACATCAACACCTCAATTAGTTCACATCTCCAGCACATTGAGGCAGACCTGTACAGTTAACCACCAGCAGAGGCCAGGGTAAGCCTAGGACAAACCACTGCAGCCTTCGCACTCTTCCTTCCAGGCTTTCCGCTCTTCTTACATCCCCAACTCCTCCTTACACTCCTCCTTTTTTCTCTTTTCTCCTTCATATGGTTTTCTTTTTTTTCAATCTTTGCTCTGACCCTTCAAGTCCCTGAGCCCTCCTTCTCTGATTGGTTCCAGACGTGCCACTTAGCTCTTCTTGCCGACTCAACATTCCACAGCTGGAGACTGCACACAAAGTCTCTCTCTCTCTCTCTCTCTCTCTCTCACACACACACACACACACAACCACACACACACAACCACACACACACACACACACACACACGCAGTCCTATTTACTCCGTCTCCTCCTACCTTCCCCCTCTATCTTAGTCCAACTCACAGAGCAAAGAAAGCTGTTTTTTTTCACAGCAGCTCAGTGAAACACCAAAAGCCTCAGACTGAAATGGCTCCAAAGCATTCCTCTGAGCAGGACAGAAATGTATTCAGAGGCAAGAGCTGAGGGAAAAAGAAAACTGTTTGAGGAGGCAAATGAAATCTGGTCATTATGATGCACCAATGTGAAATCTTAAGAGGGATGAAAACATCACATAAGGGATGTTTTCCTTAGTTGGGGCATTGAGAGGTTCAAGTGTTGGCAATTATCCCATCAAAGTAGGAAAGTTTCCAATTGTCCTTACCAGTTGTACTTAAGTCAAAACACATAATGAAACCTGCATCACTAAAAAGACAAAAATGAGAGAAAAATATCGTAGTGATAAAAATGATGAATCAGACAAATATCAAATTGCAAACCCTTTTTCATGGCACATACAAAGAAAGTTACTATCTTTAAAAAATGCTGAATCGGCTCCAGATGGTGACATGAAGAGCCAAAACAAACAAAAGTTAAGAATCACAGAGCAGCAACTATGTCTTAAGGATAATGACTAAAGGCAAGCGGATGACTTAGATGGATTCAGATCAAGATAATAGTAGAAAGTGCAAAAAATGTACAAAGAGCCTTAGAAGCTGAAAGTCTAATCGTTTGATGACAACCTTAAGTCCTGCTGTACCAAAAAGACAATGTAGTCTATTTAAAGACCAGCTTTCAATACTAAGTTCTAGTTATGTGCACAATTTTAGTGTACTGCCCTCAGACGGTTTGAGGTCACCGGTCCCTGTCACCTTCCACACATTCACATTTGGACTTCTTCCTCCACTGGTCGTCTGACAGCTGGTGCTGACGTGTCAGATCAGAAAGGAGGAGAGAGGCAGGCTCACAATACCCACACATGCATCATCAGTAATAGTTCTCTGCAGCTGCACAGATAATGACAAACCAATGGGAAGGACACGAACGCAATAAAACAATCAAAAAACACACCTCATGTTCAGGTAAATACTGTCATGGCAAAGAAAATTACAAAATTGAAAAACGAATTTGGTCCTGAAGAAGACTGACTGTGCATTTCGAGGACAGAGACAAATGGTTTTAGTTAAGGGTCGAATCCTGGCTGTGATAGTCCTTTTTTTTTTGCTTTACAAGTCTTTCAATCAAAATGGGAACAAGAAAGGTAATATATGCCAAGCAAAAATTTACTTTGGCACCCGGGAAGACAATGAGGAGTCATTTCATAAAACTAATTTTATGTTGAACCTTTCCAGCTGTGATAAAACTAAACTCTCAGTAGACCAATTTTTGGCCTTCATTCATGCTTTTGGGGAAAGACTGTACATGTGGAATGATCTGATTTGTCTGGAGAGAAACTGCTGGAACTGTTTGTTGAAGTCTTGGCAAAAAGGATTGAAGACGTGGGGGATTCAATTTAAAAACTAAAAAGCTGCTGCGCTCTACACAGCCCTTCAGCGCTTTAAAAATCTTTTTTGGTTTCAAAGGAGAAAACAAAAAACATAAATGCCACAACGTGTTTCTGAGTCAGCACACTGAAATCAGCCTCTCCTGTGTCGGGTCGGGTCCAGTCGTGGGTTGGTCAGTTAGTCGATCCAGGTGCAGTTCCGCTACTCTGGCTGCTCGTTCAGCTCCATGTCGGACACCAGGATGTTCTTCTCGGCCTGCTCGGCAAGGCTGGAGTTGGTGCGGCTGTAGCGGGCGCCTTCGTAGGAACCCCGCAGGCCAACAGTTCGCCGACGGTACAGGTAGATCACACCGACGATCAGCACCACCAGCACCAGGCCCGTCACTATGACAACGATCAGAGTGGGCAGATGGTCGCCGTCCACTAGGCACAGACAGAGGATGGAAATCTGGATCAGCATACATACTGCTAATTCATTTTCCGGTAAACACAGCATAGTAACAGATATATATGTTAGGTTTCAAGCGCAGACATTAACATGGCGGGCGATATCCATACTTACATGCTACAGGTGAGGTTTCAGCACCTGCGAATGGAAGAAAGGATAGTTCATTGACTGCTCTAGTTTTTTTAGCAATAATTTTAATTGTCCTTTTGGGTGATTTCCCAGCATGTCACTTTGAAAGATATGTTTTTCTGTGACTGCCTCATTGTTCATTTATTTTCTATCACTATCTATCACTAATGTGTAGTATCCGAACCTCTTTTAAATGACAAGCCAATGTTCAGTTTATTAATTGGTTTGATTTTAAATGACGTTGTACAGGCTCCTGATCATCATCCTCGATGAATGTTTTCATCATCTATGAAACCTTGAAAAACAATTTAATTTCCTGTATTCCTGTCGCTGACTAGTTTGCACCCAAACTCAGCAGATTCAACTCAAATGACTTGCCCGCGGCTAAAGCGGTCTTGTGTGTGCTTACTGCGTGGCCGCTTGCAGATGACTCCATGTGTGCGATTTCTGCAGGAGCCCGGTTTCCACAGGCCACTGTTGCTCTGGATCCAGAAGCAGGAGTTTGGAGACAGAACAGAGAAGGCAAGATCATGTGCTTCCCAGTTGGTGTATGACATCTCTGTGTCCTCACTCCACACTAGACCTCTACCTGCAGCAGGAGCACAGGCACACACACACACACACACTCAGAGAAGTAAACAGTCTCAAGTGTCAAGTTTTATCTTAAAGTGAGCTAATTCATCATACCACGTTCTCTGCTGAGTCATAGAGGTTTCCAATCAGAGATTAAGATTTAGTTCTTCCCATTACCTTACCAAGCATGTTTCAGGGCATTTCACTCAAATTATCTAAATGAGTAATAACAATGTTATTTAAATAAATTAAATTTTCCAAGGTAACGCTCCTTTCTTTATCCCACTTATTTGACATGAGAGAAACAGTCTTATTCAGGTTTAATCTACTTAATGAATTCTTTCATGATTATTCTATGAAAGACTTCTTAATTAAGCAAGTAAGACATATTAAATTAGGAAAATTATTTGATAGCAGAGCAAGATAATTTGGCTGAAAGTAGCATAAAATTAATAAGCTTGAATTTAAATTTTTGAAAAGCTGAAGGTTAATAAGTCTGCCGCTGTTTAGAGAGATGGAAGGGACTGTCTGAAACTGGACCTTTCACGGTGATGCCCAGCCAAGCTCCGTGTGCCTGTTCCGCATAGCTCTGGATGTGTTCCAAAACAAATCCATTCTCCGTCTCATCCAAGATAGAGAGAAGTTCTGCTCCCACTAGAAGAGAGCAAAAGAAAGAAACAGACAGGGATGGAACAAAAGAGAATTGATCATGTAGGGAGATTTAACAGCAGGCCCAATGAAACACTTCTAAAATTAGACTTATTGATGCATTTGATCAATCATGTTTGCAGCGGAAAAGGTCAGAAGTGATGCGCTTAATTGGTATTCAATTCGGTTTCATGAGCTGTGTGGGCAGCACAGCAGGAGTCTGAGCAGAATCTGACTAGGGAAGGCGTGGGGGAGCCTCTGCAACTCTTCCCTACCTTTTTTACAGGACATGCGCGCATCCTGCTGCAGTTTGAGAGTTTGCAGGTTGAAGGCGTAACAGTGGTTTCTGAAAGGCACCCACGCCCACTCTCCCAGAGAGTGGGGGCACTTGCCAGGGTAGATCCACTGGTGAACAACAGGCTCATCTGGCAGGGAGAAAAAGAACAGGGATCGACATATTGTAGTCTAATTCAACAATGAAATACTATCAGGGAACATTAATGCTAAGTTTAGGTTTTTACAAGATGTTCGGTCACTAAACACCACAGCACTCTGCATGTCTATGGCCCGGTGATTTGTTACGGGCACCATGTAAACTGCTGTATATTGTTGTTATATTACACACACATACCACTAATTTGACAGACAGCAGCCTCCAGTTTAGCATCACAGGGAGTCACAGTCCACTGCCCAGTAGTGGTCATGTGACCACATCCAGCCATCTGATTGGGCTCCCCGACTTTCCAGTTTGAATATGACACTTCTTCCTCACCCAGCCAGGTGAAGCTCCGTCCCTGAAAGCATGGAGCAATAAGTTTCAAATCACTGCCAGTCTCCTGTAGCCTGGAAAACACTGTTGTGCTTGTGTGTGACTCTAGTGATGAATTAAAGCACGCTATTCTGTAAGTTAGTGGCCTCACTCCGAAGTTGTAGAGGGCAATCCAGGCTGGCCGGCGCAGGCTGTTGATCATCAGTGTGAGGTAAGCCTGCTGATAGGGATCTCTCACGGCGGCCAGGGTCCCATTCAGAGATTCGCACAGGTGCAGAGCGCCGGCCCAGTCCAGTTGCTTCTCTACCACCCGGTACGTCACCCCACCGAGCTCAAAAGGCTTTGATAGGGAGGCAGGAATCAGGGCGGGTGCTGGAGGGAGACCTTGGTCTGAAGAAACAGCAAAGAACAGACAAGAGTTACTGTAAGTCAACACACTTCTGTTTGTTGTGCAAGTGCTCTCCACTTTTAAAGGACACATTGCTGTGGTTGTAATTGAATGTCACACCTTGATGCCTTTGGCAAATGAAGCCGTTACTTTCCATCTCACAGGCTCGGGAAGCCCACATGCCGGTGTTCTTCCGTGGGTTCCCATGAATCATCACCACACAGTTTCCCTGAGAGGTGACAGTGAAATCATCAGCACAGGAACAGATCGGGGACAACACCATGACATTAGCGGTGATCGGTGGGTGTTGTGAGTACCCGGGTCTTGTTGTGGTGTGGTCCGCTGTTGTCGAGTGGCTCCCCAGGGGCCCAGTTGGTGTAGCTGAGCAGGCCAGCCTTGGCCCACTGGAAATGACCTCTGGAGTCTGAGGTCAAACCCACCCAAAGGGCAATACTGGCGTTGTTCAGCAGGGTGGTGACAAAGGCTGCGAGGAGGGGAAGCGATTGCATGACAGGGTGCATGTGCATGGGGCGACTTGTATGAGAAGCTTCTCAACAGTTATAAGGACGGGTGAGTACAAACATGAAAATCTAAACCACCCATCAACTGGTGATAAATCAATCCCTTCGAAAATAAAATGACTGGATTATTAAAATGTAGCACACCACACCAATTTGATGCTGCTCACAGTGACAGATAATACAAATTTACGTTCTGAAAATAATTGAGACTTAAAAAAAGGCAAACTACATTCAAGTAGAAAAGTAACTACACAAACTTAAAATGGATCTGCCCTCCACCACCCCACTGTTTGTGACTGTGTGCCAGCTGCACTCTGCCATAATTACCTTGCTCCAAATGACTGGACACCACTGCCAGTACACCTCCCTGTGTCTCGCATTTCAACTTGGATGCAGACCATGTGACCCGGTATGACTGATCAAACACCCTGAAGCACTACAGACGCAGCAGCACAAAAAAAAGACTGCCCAGGTTAGGTCTGGCCAGGTTGAGTTAGGACAGTAACAGGTGCATGATATGACCGTTAAGTACTTACTGTTAAATTGTTATATTTCACTGCCTGATTGTAACTGTATATGTATTCAGCGCATTCTGGACATTCTTCATCCTTTACACAACTAACATGGTAAATATACTATGAAATCCAGGTGTGTTGCGCTACCTTATGCTGATAGGAAGCCCATCCATCAGGACAGCCTGAGGGTGGGTGGGGGGATGATGGAGTTGGAGGAATGGTCCCTGTGACATTCACTCTCTTACAGATGTAAGGCAGGTCAGAATGGCATTTTTGATCAGCCCAGTCCGCTGTTTGGAGGAAAACGACACGAGCTCATGTAAGTGCACTGTATTTGATTTGGTCTCTTGAGGTATCTTATCCCGGCTGTTTTCACCTTTGCTGGCGGACATTTGGACACATTTGCGATCTCGGCTGAGTGGATGCGGCCTCCCAAGAGCCCAGGACACGTAATTGAGCACAGAGTGGTCGGTCCAGCGGAAACGGCCGTCGTTTTCGTAGGTGTGAAGCCCCACCCACCAGTTGTCACCCTCCACTTTCACCATCTAAACGTGAGAGACAAACTGTGAAAAAGCGTGTCGAGGGTACAGTGACCTTTAAACATACAAGGCTTGTGTACAGAAAAGGAATATGGCAGATTTATACCACAGGGTAACTGTAAATACACAGCTATATGATCCTAAACTGTAGTTACACAGTGTGGTTACTATGCAGAATATAGACACCATAATTAGTGGTGACTTTCACACACAGGTTTGTGCTTGTTAGGTATATCTCACGGTTTAAGATGGACTGCTTGCCAAGGCCATCATAATCAATTGCATTTTTGGATTAAATCAACCCCTTTAAAGTACGATGAACATTTTGATAAAGTATCCCATGCCTTCCGTAAAGTGTTGGCCAGGAAAGCCTCTTCCTCGGCTGAGTGGACGGAGGCCAGCGAGGAATCAAACCAGGAGCAAATCCTCTGGGCCTGGTCCCAAGTGGTGCGGTGGTCATAAAATTTATACTCAGCCTCTTGGAAGCCAATCCACTCTGGTGAACTGGATCCTGACAGATGAGACATAAGAGAAGAAGGAAAAACCTTGGTGAGACATAATAGTTTTCAAATAAACACTCCACACTCACATTTCACTGTGATGAGAGGTAAAATTGAAAGCTAAGATAATAAGACTGACCTTCTGCGACTTCTGGTTCCTTCTCAACTCTACCTAAAAACACATAAACAAGGGAAAGGTGTATTAATGCCATACAAATGCCCCCAATATGAGATGCAGGTGGAAAAACAATATTTCAGCTGTAGAATTTAAACATGTCCAGGACCTAAATACCCATCCAAATCAAAGACATTTTTTAAAGAGGCCCAAAGAAGAGGTCCACTGCAGTTGTACCTCTGGGGATCTTGCAGATCCAGTCTAACTCAGAGTCACAGTGCATGGCCAGCCAGGTCATCGTGCCCAAGTCGGCTGCGGCACACTGCCGAATGTTGTAATAGTAGCGGCCAAAGTTCTCGTATGTGAACTGAGACACAGAAAGATAAACCGATTCTGTTTCAAGCATTTTTTATTCATGATCTGTTGGTACACAGGTAATTTGCGACTGTTTGGACCAGGAATCGTTGTTATTACTCACGGCCAGTCCATCACTCCACTTCCAACTGTCGCCGTCCGTGGGGTTCCTGCGGTTCAGCCCAATCCAAAACCAATGCTGCTCATGATCCTCAGATTCGCTGTGGACCACATCATCATCATCATCATCATCATCATCATCATCATCATCATCGTCGTCATTGTCATCAACTTCATCATCATGTGTCAGCTGCTCCGAGGTGCACACCTACCCAAAGGTCTCATGGAGGACCTGTAGAACGAACTGCTCCTCTTCGGCGCCGCTGATGCTTAGCAGGTCGGCTCCATGTCTCTGGCAGAGCAGGTGAGCCTGCAGCCAGCTCAGCTTCTGCTCCAGCTGGGAGAAATGAAACACCTGCACACAGGTAGTAAAGATTACAAATGGTGTAAAACAAGCAGTCCTTGCGTTACTATTACTGCTGTTCTTACCATAAGAAATAAAATTTACCATTGCTACATACAGTTAAGCGTATAGCCTTAGTGCTTGTTGTGTACTGACCAAATTGTGTCCACAGTGCTAGACAGAAAAAAGACTGTCAGGAACAAAAAGTTGGCACTAAATGCTCGGTCAGATTCTTAGTGGTGAGGAAATTCTCCTACTTCAACTTAAGCCAAATAAAACATGAATGTACCCACTGATTATTTCGAGAAAAAAAAAATCACTACAACAACAAAACAGGGCTCTTTAGACACGGAAAGTTGACACAAGGAGATACATGGTTTTCACAGGACAGCAAAGTAATGAAAAGTAAAGTGTGACCGAACTTAAAAGACACTTCCAGCAGAGTTCTGATGGTTTGAAACATTTCTGGGACGAACCTTGTAACAGTAGCGCAGGTTACTGTTGCTCTTCCAGCCACTGGGGCAGGAGCCGCTGAGACTCGGGGTTGGCTGAGGGACGGGGGGCTCGGGGCTCAGAGACGTGTCCTGGTTCTGTCGGCAGATGAATTTCGCCTTCGATGACGCACACTCCTTCACCTCCCACAGACCTGTTGCGAAGCCTGACGCCATGGAAACACAGCCGCCGCGGACGCTGGCTGAAATAGATACACGGTGAAACGTAGGTGAGTGGAGAGAGGAAGAGGCTGCACCGATGAAACGTGTGGAAATAGAGGAATGATGTGGAAAAAAAGAAATGTGTCTTATAGGATAACTATGAGCCTTCGATCCTGCATTAAACTTTAGTCAAATAAAGGGCAACATTTCCTGTAAACACTGTCTGCCAGGCTCTATTCCTCTAGTCTCTTTTGGATCGTCATAATGGATCATATTTTCCAAAAATTGGATGTACACCAGTAGAAGGTGGTCTGTTAAGTGACTTGTTTAATTCTAAAAAAACATTTACTCACGAGATTTATAAAATGCTGCCTGTAGGAACTCAGTAGCTTTTCTTTTGTACTTGTTTACATCAGTAAGCATTTTTTTTTTCTAAATACATTTCCAAACACTTGCATAGGTGTCTACGTGGTACTCTCTGTATCGAATAGAAATACTATGTTGAAACCTCATGATACAGTCACCGGCTTCCCAGTAAAGTTCCTCGGGTTATAGTGAGTCTTTCTGCCACTACTCAGCCTCAGGTGCAACCTCAGGTGTTGGATTTTGGGGGATATGAATAAAGCCTTATGAGCGCTAACAAGCGCCAATAGAAAAAATATCGTCATGTGACGTAAAACTTCAGAAAAAGTTGAAAATTTACAGCCTTTATCCAGCCAACCCAATTAAAATCAGAATATACCCTGACTGGTTTCAACTGCTGCTGATTATTTTCTAGACAGGTGAATTGTCAGGTAATCGAAGTTGCCATAGGTGCCACAGTTGCCAAATCAGGATATCAGGGTGTAGCTCTGAATCTGTATTTTGGCAAAAGGGGAAAAACACACCTGGGAACAATCCATCTTATTCTTTGTAGATTAAATGCAAAACTGGCTCAGCTTCAGAATGGACCTCGTGATTTGGGCAACTGAAAATCTCCAGCTACAGATTAGATGAAACTTTAATAATCCCCTCGGGGAAGTGACCTGATAATAGCAACAGGGATAAAGAAATGAATAAGCACTGGGTAGGGAAGATAATGTATCAACCAATGAATAAAAAACAATGAAAATACTACAGCAGATATAAAAGACTAGAGCTGAGTCAGGTAGACCAACGTAGCTGTACAAACATGTTCACAGGTAAAATAGATCCACCTGGTATTAATACATCTTTTAGCAAGTTACAATGAAATTCGATTTCTCTTGAACATCAAATGATTTACATCCTTAAAACTGACAGCAAAACTGCTCAACCACAAACAATATGACAATCTGTTTTTGACCAATAAGGTATTTCCCAGTTGTCCGGTTTGACAAGTTACTGGACTGGAATTAATTCTTCGAGTCATTCACAAACTCATTTCAACATGACATGTTGTGACCTACCTGGCTGGTCTCGGTTCCAGTTGGTGTAGGACACTCCATCCCCGCTGAGCCATTGGAAAGAGCCGGGGCTGCTCTGGTCATGGAGCCCGATCCAGAAGGAGTCTCCGGAGCGACCGTACAACAGGCTGTTGGCGAAGGCCTGCTCAAACCTTTGAAGATTTAAAGGGGCTTTTAAGAAGGCAGCACTGACAAAACAGCAAACAACAAAACTTTTAACTGCTGCAAGGGAGTGTGTGTGTGTGTGTGTGTGTGTGTGTGTGTGTGTGTGTGTGTGTGTGTGTGTGTGTGTGTGTGTGTGTGTGTGTGTGTGTGTGTGTGTGTGTGCGCGTTTGTGAAGGTATGTGTACATTGCTGTGCGCACCTATTGGTAATGGTAACAAGGGTGGCTCCATGGTCCTCGCAGGATTTCCTGGCCTCATCAAATGTGAGCTGATCTTCTCCCACCCAGTAACACGCTGGACTGTGCCATTTCCAGCCCTGAGAGGAGAGGAGAGGAGAGTAGTAGAGGAGAGGAGAGGAGGGGAGAGGAGAGTAGTAGAGGAGAGGAGAGGAGAGGAGAGTAGGAGAGGAGAGGAGGGAGAGGGAGAGGAGGAGGTAAAAGAGGAAGAGGAGGAGGAGAGGAGAGGAGAGGAGAGGAGGAGAGAGGAGGAGGAGAGGAGAGGAGTAGAGGAGAGGAGAGGAGAGGAGAGTAGTAGAGGAGAGGAGAGGAGGGGAGAGGAGAGGTAGAGGAGAGGAGAGGAGAGAGGAGAGGAGAGGAGGAGAGGAGAGAGGAGAGGAGAGTAGCAGAGGAGAGGAGAGGAGAGGAGAGGAGGGAGAGGAGAGGAGAGGAGAGGAGAGTAGTAGAGGAGAGGAGATGAGAGGAGAGGAGAGGAGAGGAGAGGAGAGGAGAGAGGAGAGGAGAGGAGAGTAGTAGAGGAGAGGAGAGGAGAGGAGGAGAGGAGAGGAGAGAGGAGAGTAGTAGAGGAGAGGAGAGGAGGAGAGGAGAGGAGAGTAGTAGAGGAGAGGAGAGGAGAGGAGAGTAGTAGGATATGGAAAATGAAATTTAAAAAAAAACCCTAAAAAATAAAAATAAACCCATCTTCTACCAAAACTGAGCAACTCTTCAATATTGCTTATTCAATCATTTGAAATCGGGATCTCTATGTGCATCAAAATACGCACGGAGGAAGGCAAACATGCTGTTTTTTGGATCATGGTTTACATATGGAAGGATAGTGCTAAATTTCAAGTGTTTCAGACTCACGACTACTGAGTTAGGGGCATTTACAGTAAACTGATCATGTTTCAGTAGCACCACTTACTTAGTAAAAGTAAGGAACTGTGGCAATTTATAGGCCAACAACATATTGGAACAGTTAAAGGAAAATAGAGTGTCAAATGACATGGAACTTTTTTGGGCGGCGGGGCTATTCATTCCACTTCAAACAGTAATCGCTTATTTCCTTTGAACTTGAACTTCCACTAAATTTCACTCACATCTGTTAATTACTTTTTAAAAATGTATCCTACTAACTACGAGACAGACAAACAAACACGACCTAAAACATATCCTCCTCTGTGGAGGTAAAGAACATAAACGGTCTCTTGGAAAACAAATTATTTTGTCAGTCAAAACAGAAGATAAGTCCACTTATACAGGCCGATATGCTGAATAAAAGAACAAGTCTACGCATGCAGAAATAACTCTTCCCTGGCCCCACTCCCTCCTGCCAGCTCATGTGCTGCCGTCGTGGACGTGTACAGACGCGGAGCGCAGCCAACGCGCAGAAGTTCACAAGGGGTGAGATATTGCGCGAGAATAAAAGTAAGAGACGGTTTGTACACAGCTTTGCGGGAATAAGCTCAACCTCAGGCTCTTTGGACAACCACGTTTGGCATCCAGAGAGAAACCTCAAAGAATGCACTTGCTGGAGAGTTTACATCTGTCGAAAATCACATCTCCTTATAATTTTGTCACTATTTCCTAACCTTTTTTTCTAGTGTCCTACAGTCAAAACAGCAGGCATCTAATGTTGACTGTTAGTTTACTCCCATAACATGTAACAATAATAAAAGTATTTTTTCTTGTGTTTGCTAATGTTGTGGGATATTACACCATGTGACTGCTATCTGTCACGAAAATAATTTACTTCTGTTTTCACCCTGATAAATCATATTGAAGCTTAACCATGCAAATATTATATTGAAGCACATTCCCCTAAATTTGCTTTTGTCAGAAACATTTGAAAGCAAGCAATATATACTGAAGTTCCCGGTTCTTTGATTATATCACGCAAGAACAATAGACAGCATCAGCCTAAGGTTTTTTGTAGCCCTAAGTAGCAAAACAACATTGGCTTTCTTCTGGAAAGTCCCTCAGAAAAATTTTGATTTCCAATCCAAAAATATAATCCCAATCTTTGAGGACATCTGGCGCAATATTCAGGAACTGTATCTTTAAACAGGTAAAGAATCACAAAAATGAACACAGGAATCCAGAGAGTCCCATTTTCAATGATTTTAGGGCCCCCCTTGCGGCTGAGGTGCCCGAGCAGCTGCTTACACAACCGGCTGCCGCTGACATTAGCAATCAGTGCTTTCTAATCTTGCTGTCTATTCACATACAAAACCACTGAGTTAACCTCTTAATAAAATCACTATCTTTGGAAGTAGAAAGCAGAAAAAAAAAAACAATGAAGGGAGTTGCTGCTCCACTGAGTAAGCAAAAATGACGGCATTACAGCAATGAGCAATCCATTCCATTTTTTGAGAAATGAGCTCAATGTGCTGGACGGGGTAAATGGTTTGGGGCTCATGTGGTGTAATGTTGCTGGAACGGTCAGTGGACTTTCTGTCATTGTTGTTTCACATGTTGCGTGCAGTGAAATCATCTGGTCAAAACAAAGCGCCACTGCCACGGGGCCGTGCAGCTTGTGCGTGCCAAATGACCCCTATCACATTACCACCCATGATGCCTCACTCCCCCGGGAGAGGGGTAAAGATTCATTACACCCAACAAATGGTCCGTCCATACGGAGATGCTTGTTAAATGTAACAGCTGAGACCCAGCGCGACCCTCGACTTCAGATCATTTGCATCTGAAAATCAACACACACGCAATATATATCTCTGCTGAAGGAAACAGAGAAATACAGACGTACACTATGATTTATTTTCTCACTTTGATAATCCCCCTATGGGACACATTACTACAAAAACCCTGTAAATGTAGCACTTGGACAGTGAACATTTGCAGCAATGGTCAGATAGGGACAAGTCGGGTATGAGAGGCTGTATGGTCTTTAATGGAGAAAATTATGAAGTGTGAAATCAGAGACAGATGTAGATCGATCTTCCAGATGTGTCTAAGTTCACCATGTGGCTCCAAGTGGTGGGCACGATATGATATTGATATTGATGTTGCATGTACTATATACACTTGTTGAATGAAGATACAAGCATCTAGTTCCAATTTGATTGTCTTAAAAAATATAATGTATTTTGTGTTTAGATTTTTACAGCCTTGGAAAAGTATGTTTTAAGCCAAAGGAGAGTGTGTGTGTCTAGAGCTGAGTTTGTCTGGTGTGCCTGATAACCCTCCAAGTCTCAAGGGAGTTATTTATATTACAGTTACAGACTGGGGGTTGACTGGTGGACCAGTGGAAGGATGAGAGATAGAGGGGATATCGAGGAAAAGGGGTCAAAGGTGAAAGAATGGCTGATATATTTAGAATAATAATTATGCTCCCTGTAACACTACAGACTGTCAGCAGCTGGAATAAGAGCACCGAAATGTCGCAGGGGATGTGAATGGAATCTGTGTGGCGTAAAATATCAAGGGAAAAGTGAAGTATGTAGCACCACATGCAAAGAGAGAAAAAGAGTAATACTTGTTTGCAGTCTTGGTGCTGTGGCTTTCCATCAGTCTTTGTTCCTGGTTTCTTACAGATGGAAGGCAGGATCATATTACAAGGGCTGTCATCCCAGCGGCCCTCCTGCACATGTAAGCGAGACACAAACAGAAGGAGAGAGTACAGCTGTTAAATATATACAAACGGAGGAGAATCAGTGACAGTGAGAGTCTTTTGCTGTGAAGCAATTAAGGCCCCAGGCTTCGGGGGTCAGTGTGAGGATAGAGGAGGTCACTCACAGGCCCCCAGATGGAGACGCAATCTTCTTGGGTGTTGCGGAAGTTATTGGGTTCAAAGGGGTGCCAGTAAGTGAAGATGACGGGCGTGTGGTCGGTCCATTGGAAGTCCATTTGCATGTCAGTGTCATGGAGCCCAATCCACATTTGGTCAACGTCTGAAAGAAGACACAGACGAGACAGCTGGGTTGGGAAGCCAATAATGGAGGAAAGAAGTAGCCTTAAAAAATAGGATCAGGGTTTCCAACTATGACCTTCATATGAAGTTTTCACATTTTCCATGAGGTTCAATGATTAAGTCGGAGCACTTCCATGACCTAAAAATCTGATTCCTCACTCTTCGCTCTTTTTCAGCTCAGGAAAGGAAGGGAAAAAAAGGGCTGAACTGTCTGGTTTCCACTACGTTTGAGCTTGATTCGAAGATATGGGCATATGATGTAATGTAGGAAAACAGCTGGAAACCATCATTTAATACATTTAATATTTGTTTTCTATTTATTTATTTATTTAAATTTTTTTTACCAGAAAATATATCCAAATCCATCAGGAAGCTTTTTTAAGTCTATTTTTTGAGATTGCAAAGCTGAATTATTGGTGTGTTTTGTTCACTTTGTTTCAAATAAAAACTGAAAAATAACATTTAAAAAGTGTTGTGATGGATTTGAGTGCGTGAACTCTTGGTTAATCCACTGGACTTCAATATCAGTTACATGCACGCCTGTGCTTTCTTTCTGTAGTCTGTTCAGCGTGATATTATTTTTTATTCTAAAATATTAAAATCCCTGACTTCCCCTGTCTACAATATATCAGTCAAAATGTACATTTTATTCCTTTAATTCAACGACTAGTGGGATCCCCTGCAGCACAGGCATAACACTCTGAAAACAGGTTACAGAAATCTAGTGTACGGTTGAAACACAAATTGGACCTTTCAGAAACAGTGAATAAATGAAGACAAAGTGAAGAATCAATATGATTTGTGAAGATTCATTTCATGTTTGGCTCCTGAGAGCAATGCAATTCAGTGGGGAAAGGCAAGTACTATAAAAAAATGAAAAAAAAAATCACCTTTCTTCAAGTTGAGCATGATGAACTCCAGCTCAGGTAGGGTGTGGATGCTGACCAGGTTGGCTTCCATCTTCTGACAGGTTTTCTGAGCTGTATCCCAGTCAGTCTTGTCTGAAGTCACCTTGTAGCAGCCAGCCTGGAAGGCCTGCCAGCCCACATCACACTCATATTTCTTATCGTCTGCCCACGAATCTGTGGGAGCGAAAAGTTAAAACCCAGTGAATTCTGGACTTTGGCTCATTAGCAGGACTCTAACTGCTGTATTTGACTTTAATGGACTAACGCAAGTGCTTATACACTAACCAGTAGTGAAGGGGTCCATGGTGGCATTGGGCCTCTTCTTACAGACATATGGCAGAGCAACAGAACAATCGCGGTTTTGCCAACGACCTGATGACTCAGTTCTGATCACACCGCAGTTCTCCTCCTCAGCGTGGTTTGGCTGGTCTGAGGTAGAGAGTAAGAAATATCTCTACAGAACATCCCAAACGCCATTGGTGCCCTTGTTCAAGGGACCTAACTCCCAAGTACTCCAGTGCTTCAACAGTGAAAGACTGTAGTAGCATTGGAAGGCCGCCAAGTGTGTGTTTGAACTCAGAGCAGCGTGTTGCTAAAAATGAGAGCGCGTGCTCATTCAGCCTTCTGTGGGAAATAAGTGTTTAAAAAATATCACGCTCAAAGCTTAAAAAAGGCAGAACAGGTTGTTTTGGTTTTACAGGCTAACCTTGCTCCCAGTTGAGATATTTAAGCGGTGAGGAGTCGGCCCACTGCCAGCCTCCATTGATGTCCAGGTCATTGAGGCCAATCCACAAAGCAGCACTGTAGCCAGTCAGTAAACCTAAAACAGCAGGACAATACCTATGACATGGGCAAATACCATCTGTTTTCTCTGTGTACTTTTGTGAACTTTTTGTGATACAGTACAAGGAAACATTCAATAATGTGGTTAGGTTATCATAGTCACTGATTCTGAGATGAGTGCTAAGGGTACGAGACAAAGATGAAAATCCAAATAACCCTATTTGTTTCCTTTTTGGTATAGTAGTCTGGAATCAGTAGTTAAGTGTTTAACTCCTCATTGTTGATTGATTTGTGCTTTCTGAGGATTTATTTGCTGATGTACTGTATCCGGATAAACTGCTATTTTTTATTTTCAGAGAGAAAAAAACATATCTATTTAAGTTTATTTCAAACAAGTAGCTTCAACCAGAGTGGACACCTCTTCAAATAAATGTACGTTGAGTTTACCATTGATGTAGGTCTGCTCATGCAGCTTGGTGATGCTAAGCAGGTCTGCCCCCTGCTGCTGGCAACTCATCCGAGCCTCACTCCATGACAGCGTAGCCTGGAAGTTAAACTGGTAACAGCTGTCTGTCAGTGGGTCAGTATCCCAGAATGTCTCACAGCCCTTGCCTGACAGTCAGGGGAAAAGATAAGAAGCCAGTTAGACTAGAGGGTAAAGCAGGAGGAAATGAGATAAGTGAGCAGTTGAGTAACAGGAAGATTGTGGTGAAGCTCGTCGAGTTTCAGTCAGCTGAGAGATGTCGAAGTACATTCCCTGAACTTGAAAAGTGGTAACTCACTTTTGACAGGACAAAACCCCCAACGCTCGTCCTTGCCATAGTCATAGGTGGTGGCACACCAAAGGTGACCATCCTCACGTCCGATGCTAGTGCAGCTGTGGAACCATTGGCCGTCATAGAGGAAGGGCAGGTAGCACGGACGGCCACGAGAGTTCCCCTGGATTGTGTAGATCTCTGAGGAGCAAAGAGAGGGGAGACTTCACATCCCTGCATGATGCAGCAGAGATGGGCCTTGTGTGTTTTGTCCAAAGTTATGGCTGCAGACTGTGCTGAACTGAATTACCTTATCTGTTTTCTCAGCGACTTGTATACTCAAACAAAGGGTGAAAACAGAGCATGATGTTCTAGTCAAAAAAGTAAAATCAAATATTGGTCAGGAAAAGGAAGAGGAAAGAAATAAAAACAGGCAGGTTATTTGGAAAACTATCTTTTATAATGAACTTAATGGGAAAACAGAATCAACAGCTAGGGATATTTATATTCCAAAGCAGCATCTTTGTGTGATTACATGCAGCATTTAAACTAGTTTAACTAATAATCTACATCTGACTTGACAAAATACCCTGAGGTTGCCATTCTGCAGGAGTCTCTACTTTTTCACTAGTATAGTAGGATGTGAAGAAAAGGGAAAGTGAGAGAGAGAGAGAGAGAGAGAGAGAGAGAGAGGCTGGATCTGTAGTGTTACCAAAACAAGTTAGGCCAATGGAAAGTAGGGCAGACATGTTAATCGAAGGAGGAACGATTTCTGAAGCTCCCTCCCCGACTTCCCTCTCTGCTCCACCGCTGGCTGGCTGGCTGGCTGCAGTGGAGCTGCTCCCCGGCTGACTAATGTCAGAGGTATTCCTCTCCTGCAGCAAGTTGACTTCACAAGGAAACTTGTGAAGATCGACACTTGAAAGTTAAAAATCTCAATCCACCCAATCCCCTTGCCACGAAAAAGTAAGAGACTTAGGAGAGGAAGGATAAAGAAAAAAGTAAAAGGAGATTTTCGGGTCTTACATTTATGGCAGATGCGGTTTTTAATTGCAGTCAAGCAGAGCCTGGTAACTATAGATTCGTGCAGCTGACTGAGCATCACAAGAGAGCTTTTCAACGAACAAACGTGACATTTGATCCCGGCAAGAATGAAACTGAATGTGGAAATTAAACTTAGCTGCAAACAACCATGGTTAGATTAAATCTGGACTGAAAACTATATATAAATACAAATATACTCAAGGCAAAGGACAGCTCTGATGTTTACTGGAGTTTACAAACACCCGTAGTGTTTTCCTTGGCTTTCTGACTGGCAGCCAGCCACTTGTCCTAAAAAGATTCCCCCAAAAGCAACATTTCCCTGTATCCATTTGATCAGCTACAGCTGTGGCATCCACAGCAGTAAAAGTCTGTCTGCTGCACAGAGGCAGCGAAACATACAGTGAAAGAGCAGGTCACTGGGTCACTACAGCTGGGCAGATGAGTCCATTTAACTGAGAGGGATTTGCAGACTCTTCAAATGGGTGCAATATCGGTGATCTATTTTTTGTGGATTTTACTGTGTTTTGGTATATTATTTCATTTATTTGTTAACATTCTTACTTATTCTTGAATTGTTTTATCTTATTTTATTATTAATGTTCCTCAATCGTTGGATAAATGAATGCAATCCAATTCCTATTTTCCTGTTCAAATTTCAATTAAAAAAAAAAAGATCACAAAAAATAATCTACCGACTCAATTAGCCAGGCAGGTCATACTATGTTGTTGTATGTTAATGTTGCTGAGGGTTAATGGTTTGAAACGTGAAGGTACTTCAATGCAAATCTGGAGTTGTAGTTATTTTGAAAAGCAGTTTGGATCAAAGTGGTAAAGCGCGTACACTGATCTGACGAAGGCTTGCCGATGCGACTCAGAGCTACTTTCCTTATGCTTACCGCGATGCACTTTAGAACACAGGTCCTGCACGCCACCATGCAGAGTCCATTTGAGCTTGGAAGGGGGGGGCGTTGAGGAGGAGTTCCAAATTGAGGGGGAGGGAAGGTAGTTGTTGAGGTTCTCCAGCACCTGGCCACAGTTCCAGGTCCAACGTACTCTGGGGGGCTCGGGGTCACAGGTGTACACACGCAGAGGAGACTTAGAGGTGAGGTTGCCGGTGGTCACGAAGAGGCAAAGCGAGGAGCCCAGGTTGAACAGGCGTCCCCGGGTCACCCACTTCCAGCGCTGGTTGTCTTCCTTACAGGATGCTGACAGGATGAGGGAGTGATCCCGCACCCCCAGGCACCCCTGGGCGCCCTCATGGAAGAAAGCAAAATCATCAGAGTCCAGCGGCGCTGTGCAGAGAGAGGGAAACACTGGCATCAGTCGATAATGCTGATGAAAACAGGATCCCAGGTTAGCAGCTAGTGTAGCAAGAGAAGAGGTCAGGGACTGGATCAATATCTCCATTAATGGGTTAGAACTAGTTTGAGTCACCCCTGCGTAATACACTTCAGTGGTATTAATCCTTTAATAATCCTGTAATAATCCTAAAATCCCGTATACGCACTATATGACAGAGGTCTCAGCAGGAACCAACTGAAATGATATGCAATGAAAAAAGTAAAAAGTGGTTGCACGTGTTTTTAATGCAAGGTCAGCAATCACGGTCCAAGTATTTCGACGTGCACCCGGTCTCAAGAATTCCCCCCATTCGAAGGTTTAACCTGGAATAGCCTCCCTCCTCGTTCACTACAGTTCGTGTTGACTGTGGACAGAGCGGCAGCCGGTGGATTTGGGGATTCAATATATAGTGATACTTATCTTGGGAATCTGTAGAGTGACTTGTACATACATTTGACTCACGCCACTGAATGTGCAAACAAGTCTGAATTGGATTGATCTGATGAAACTGTAATGATCCTCAGGGGTAAAATGGATGACTGCTGTCTTTATAGGCATTACTACAGTATGATTCTCTGAGTAGCTATATCTGCCTGCAAGGTGTTACCCACAGAGCCTTAAAGTATTTTAATCTATATCCAGTATATAGATAAAGTACACTCCAGTATCCAAAATACATAAAATCTTAACGAAAAATAAAGAGTTACTGAAGAAGGGGGTTGAATTTAACATATCTAGAGCAGTGGCTGGACGCCAGGCACAATGACTGGAATTTCGGGAAAAAAAAACCCAACACCCTTTCTCCAAAGAAAATATGCGGTTTTCCCTCACTCTTCTTTTTCTTTTCTTTTTCTAGAAGGATTTAGATTTTGGTAACCGAGAAGAAAGGACTGTGAATGTACTGGTGTGTGGTATTGTGTGAACGTGGGAGAAAGAAGGACAAAGAAATACATGTCAGGAGTGTGGGAGTGACTCTAAATTAAAACTACTTTGAAAAACACGTCCTCAAAATAAACACAAATCTCTTCTCTCAGACCTGACATTCAGAGGAGAGACAGTAAGACTCTCAGCATTCCTACTGGGCGGGCTCCTGTGAGAGGCCAGGAAGTGGGGTAGGTGGGAAAGATCACTGGGCATTTGGTTGAAAAACACGAATCTCATATGTGGGCACTTCAGCCCGCTCAGTCTGCAGCAATCCCCTCGCTCCCTACCTCTCAGCTAAAACACTCTAAGCCTCCTGTGCTGCTTTTATGGACACAGAGACAATGGAGTCTCACCAAGAGCCCCATAAAAAAAACCCTGTAATCTGGAGGAGACGATCGACACACCCCTCTTCTTGCACTCAGGCTCTGTGGTTGGGTTTCTCAGAATCAGTGTTAGCTCATTTGGTTGGTAGCAAATGTAGTAACAGAGCGCATTGGCAGAGCGGTTCAGAATCAGTTTGAAAGTGCTCTGTGTATAATCAGATATAATCACCACCTTGTTCTTTTTATAAAGCCATCCATTTTACAGTAAAAGCCGGCTCTTGAGCTTGTTTACTGCCAGTTAATTGTTTTATTCATGAAAGAATCAAACCAGAGCGAGTGTGTTGCCTGACAGGGACACCAAATCCTTTCAGTCCTACCAGAGAGCTACAGAAAAGTATAAACTTATACTGTATCGAAACACTGCTCCGATTAACACAAAACATCTCAGTCCCTCCTATGATAAAACTATCTTTCCATGAGGCTGTTATTCTAGTCACTTCTGTTGATGCAACATAATCCAGAGCTGGATGAAATATAAAAAAAAATGCAAGCAAAGACCTGTGGAAAATCACTGCCTGGTGTATCCATTGAGTCAAACGTTTAAAGGCAAAAAACATCACTGAGCTCTGCCACATCAGTTCCTTCTCAAGTTTTCTTCACAGTACGAACAGTTGATTAAAAAACTAGCTGCAACTAACAATTCCCTTCATTATAATCCTACTATTTTCTCGATTAACTAATTCATTGTCTGGAAATGGTGAAAAATGTCCATCGCAATTTCCCAAAGCCAAAGTTGACTTATATACTCGTTTTGTCTGTTCACCTATCAAAACCTGACACATATTTCATTTACTATCATAGAACACAAAGAAAAACCTAGTCGATTTACTAATCGATTCATCAGTAATCGTTTCAGCTCTTAAAAACATACAGGATATTTTGCATTGGGCCCTCAATGCAGTTCATATAAAACCTTCTATAACAGCGATTACAGTGGCATGACTGCATACAACGAATGAAATGTTGATATGCTGTAATCTTAGCTCTGGATCTAGTGACGCTTCTCTCTGCAAGTCCAAACCATGTGGATTCTTGATTAGGTAGAGATTCACAATGCTGACTTGTTCCCAATGCGGGGCGTAAATGCCAATAAATCAATCTGATGCCATTTTGTCATTTTCACAATGGAAATTAAAGCCATTTTGGGAAACAGACCACAAGAGGTAGATTTTCACACCAGAACCACCGCAGTAAAAATCAGCATTACATCGTGTGCTGAATTCACCTCACTGAATATAAACTCAGTATTAATACGTTGTCAATACGAGAAGTTCCTGGCGAAAGCTACCGAACTACTAGACAACCTGACGCTGAAGTTCCAGACAGCAAGAGGCAAATTCAAAAAGAAGTTTTAATTCCAGTCTGGATGGGACACAACGGGATGTTTGATGTGAGAAAAACTCCCGGGCAATCAAAGAGAGTGCAGAATTCCAGATTAACTTTAAGCCATTGAGCCCTGTGAAAGCTAAGCCACAACAGCTCTCCTGCTGTGATCTCATCCTCCTCTTCGGCCTGTCACCCCTTTTTTTCAACGCTGAAGACAGTTTCCTGCTGAAGAAAGAGGTTGAAACCAGCGGCCAAGAACAACCGGCGATACTCGCCAAGAGGGGCAGATATTCCCAGAACCTCCACCTCCTCTATACAGTCATCTGTTGGACGCGGTTTGAGGACAATACTTAGGAATGCAGGTAACTAGTCAATGGCAAGTTTTTGCTAAAAGATGTAGTAGTACGACAAACTTCTCAATATCACACTCTTTGGTGGATGAGTGTGACTCGTTGCTGCTGCCATATAATTTTTCCATTTATACGCTTTATATACTAACTGTAAATCTAATCTAAAGATCTAAACTGAAGGATGAGCGAAAGGACCTTTTAATATTTTGACAGATGTCTGACAAAAAAAACAACGGTTTCTCTAACCGGTCAGAGTGACAAAATGGTAACCAACAAATAGCCAGGAAATTCCAGCCTGCTGTGTTTGTTTCTTTGGTTTTTTATGGTGGTCTGGCCTCTGAGGCAACCCAAACTGTGGCTGAGTTCTACCTCATCCAAGAAGCATGAGAGAGGGACGATGGGAGAAAAGGGCATATTTGCGTTCTGCAGCCACAATCACAAGCAGAGCTAACTGGAACCTTTGGGAAAGTGTGTCTCAAATTTAGAAAAAAAAACCAGAGTGAGAATAAGTGCACACTGTCGAAACTTTCCATCACTCCCACGCTAATGCGCAGTATAATGGGGATAACGACTTATCACAGTGCAGGTTTAAGTTGACATCATAATTAAGGCCAGAGTTACGTGCAATTCAGCTGATAAAGGAGCAGTGCTCAGTGAGAGCAGTGTGAAATAATGAACAATTCACTGTCTGGGCACTTAAGGACACCACTGATCCGGAGCTGCTGGAGACGCAGTGTCATCCCACAGCATTTTAATTTTAACTCTCATGCTCAAAAATAAAACTCTACCATATTGCAGCTCTGCCAGTAATGGAAAATATCTGTATTTCCTATAAATTGTCCTGGGTTTCGTCATTGTCACAGTTCACCTTCGCTCCATTGTTGGCTACAAAAGATATCGAGGTGAAGATACATGGTGCGGCACAAGGAGAGCCTGGATTCTTTTTATATTACACAGTGCAAGAAAGATCATGACTACGTGCTGAGCTTTTTCCAGGTCAAAAAATATTTCTCACTGTTGAACTCTGGTGGGTTGGAAAAGAAAAACAATCAACATAACAAATCCAGAGAGAACATTTCATAGAACAAATCAAAAAAAAACCCCTTATATCCTTTCGCATCTCATCCCTTTCGGTCTCAGAGTGATTGAGGAGAGATTCTCAGCTTCAGCAGCATGGGAGTTTGACTGCAGATGGGTGCGAGTCATTCTAAAGTGAAGAAACTGGCCCTCGGCAGAAAGAGCCCCAGATTATTTCGGATCTGTATCTAGGTGTATAATCTTAGGGGATGAGGGTGCAAAGGGTGAGAGTGTAAACCCACATAATCTCAATATTTAAATCAAACTTTGAGATCAAACGTAAATTAACATATTAAATAGCTGCTTGGTGTGCTGTGCCTCATGTGATGATACCAGAAAAAAATCTATTTGGTCATTTGAAACCCTTTTCAGTCATATGAAATCCATTAGATAACAGGTGGTTAACCACTTCTCTATAGCTGCCTGTGTTATGATGGCCAGACGTGAACCAGATTTCACAATAATCCCAATTGAATTATTAGATACTGACTGCATATGTTCTTTCTCCTGCAACTTAATCCGCGTTGGAGTCCGCTTCATAGTCTCATTCACCCACGCTGCAGCAGAAAAAGAAGTTACTGAGGGGAGAGTGAAGTTTGGGGACTCTGACGTCAGGCTGACGAGCAAAAACAGGGGAGAGAAATAATTACGTGCTCGTGAAACAAGAAGGTCATCCGTTTCATAGTAATAAAAACAAAAGGTTCTATAGGCTAAATATCTAGTCTGATCTTGTTTGGGTGGTTTTACCCCCCCCCCCCCACAGCACGCCATAACATGTAATAGTGCGGTGGCTGTTCAGAGCGGGACTGAATGTGTTAATTGCAGCCTGTAACAGGATGTAAAGGTCAGATCTGCCCTCAGGTTGCCCAGTGAGGCGTCACTCCACGTCAGTTTTACGCTCCTGCCTAAAAAAACAAAACAAAAACAAACAAAACAAAAAAACACCCGGCGCAGAAATGGAGCAAAAAAGCCGAAAAAGCGTTGCTTTGCGGCTCGAGATCAACTTTATGCATAAAGACAAATCACAATAGAGAAACTAAGCCTGCAGCCCCCCACCCGCCGCCCCCCCGTTTTTCTCCACATCTGGTTCCACTCACTGCTCGGACTTCTGGTTCGTGGCATACCGAAGCAAACAAATCCGGAATAAGCAGAAATCAGCTTTCAGTGATTGCTGTCTAGTGCGTTCTCTGACCAGAGGTCGATGCCAAAACAAAAAAACCAAAAAAAGCATGCACAATAGGTTCAACGTCTGCCCCGGTTTTTTTCCACTTTTACGTGAATGAAATGAAGCAGGAGTTGAGATTTTTTTTTTTTCTCACCCGAAACGCTCCTCTTCAGTTCCAGACTAAAGATGAATAAATATAAAGTGCATTTGTAAAACATAAGTTGCCGATTTTTCCATGTTCCCCTTGATTCCTTTATTCGGTGACGGTCGTTGCCTCGCATGCTCAAGACTAGGCTACAACACACGCACGTGCGCGCGCACACACACACACACACACACACTCACAACACACACGCGCTCACAAGCGTGCGAAAAAAAAAAAAAAAAAAACCAAAAGAGGAAGAAAAAAAAAAAAAAAAAAATGAAGCCGGAGAAGAAACTGCGCGAGTGTTTTACTCTGAGGACGGATGATGCAGAGCCGGTGGCGAGTTTGACCGCTAGAGCTCCGTCTGCCTCTCAGTCAGATGAGACTGAAATGAATGGAGCAGCATCAACAGTGTGTGTGTGTGTGTGTACGCGTGTGGACGTGTGTGTCAGTGTTTGCATGGTTCCCAACATGAGGTACGGGGACCTCCGGAGGCCCGCACCAGGGGAGCGAGTTCAACGTCGGCCGCCCTGGAAGAAGTGAAAGCGACAATTGAGCAACGCCGAAAAGTAAACAGTGCTGTATAATCACAAAACTAGAAGAAATTAAGAGGCTGTGGAAAAACAGCAGACAGTATTTCCAAAGGTTTAAAGTAAGGCTAAGGCTAAATAAGTGCGGGAATTATTATAGAGTGAGCATTTCTTTCTTTTTGTCTGATGATGAACGAGCTATAACCGATGTGATGCACATGGAAAGGGTCAATTCAATGTGACGCGGCTCGTGCAGCCCGAGCAGAGAGAGCAGAGGAAAAGTAGCCTAGTTGGTTCCTGATCAGGTCAATGTGGTGATATGAAATGCTGCAGTCAAAACCGTGACCAATCATTAACCATGCGTGGATTCGCTTACTAATAAAGGACAACAGGTGGTGCAGTTCTTTTTTTTTTTTTTTTAATTTCCAATTACAAAGTTGTTATCCTGAGCTGCAGTCATGGAATAAGAGTTTAAAAGCATCGACACTGTCAGGGATCCTGGGCGGGATTACAGAATCTTTGCGCGATTAAAACGCAGCTGTAATCCTCATCAAAACCTATATTTAGTGTCATGAACTAAAACCAGGGTGGACACATAAGGCCGGAAGGGCAAAGCGATTCTCCTGAGCTACAAAAACATCTATTGCTCTTCATTGTAAAGTTAGTACTCTGTTCCCCTGTCAGGATCCTGTAGACATGACGACTCCGGGTTTCCAAAGACCTGACCGGCCAGTGGTTGGGCTGTTGACAGGTTTTGATGTGATCCTCTCAAGTTTACCTGCCCCGGAGCAGGTTAGCCACGCAGCAAATCCGAATTAAGCCCAAAAATAGCTGGACTGGAAAAATGAAAACTTAAAAAAATGAACGTTTAAAAAAGTACATTAAAATAAAAAACTGTGTTTTTGTAATCTTAGCGCTCATTCATAACATAATTCAAAAGCATATTCTAATTCCTGGAGAAATAAGAATTAGAATATTAATTCTAAGGCAAGCTTGGTCTTTCTTTGCACAAATTTTAATCTCCGCTTTCCTCTTTAGACTTTTTTCTGTTTTGTTTTGAATTCTGGTGTATTTATTTGGCCACAGACTACAACGAAGACATTTCCAATGTACCTAACATGCTACTCTTTGCATTTACAAGGCATCAGTTTTGTTTCTTGCTCTAGAAACTCCTATTTTGTATATGCTGTATGACTCTTATTTATATGGACAAAACCTGTATAACATCTGCTCTAAAGTTCAAGTCATGTCCCATAAAATCCCATAATTGTCCTGTTATATTCCAATTAAGACTTGTGCTCGCAGCATTTACAATAACTTCATCATCATACTTCGTTTTTAACAGTTTTCCCCAGGTACTGTGGAGAACTAGAATCTTGAAACTGAAATAATTTAGTAGCATTTCAAGTAATGGTGTTTTCTCTAGCTTTCTCCCGAGGAAAATATAGGTTGTCGAAAATACATACTTGATTTGACTGCCTAAAGCTGATGTATCCCCATCCAGTAAACATGTACAGAATGTCTCTAGAGAGAGCTGCTCACTATCTATACAGGAAAAGGATGCATAAATCAAGGTTTGGAGGTTGCTGCCAGAGTGTGTGGACCAGTTATATTCATAACTGTGGCCTATTGTGGTGTTTCACATGCATGCCAGTTTGTGCGCTCAAATACTAAAAGTGTCTAATATTATTCGACATGTCCAGACAGACACAGAAGACAAATGAGAACCCATTGGATATTGGCTTTGGTGCTTGTATTAATGTTGTCCTTCAACTTCTCCTGACAGAATCAGGGTGACTCCAGACCTATACCAGATTTAAGATGCTTTACTAATTTGACTTGTGCACTACACAAATATTGTATTCATCCATAAAAATCAGCTTTCTCCACATCATTTATGGAGCAGGCTACAGTCAATGTGACATTACAATCTAGATATACAGTCTGTCTCCTGTCCCATTTACTCACTTACCAGAAAACAAAACTGAATTCTGAATATAAACACTAAAACCCATCGAGGAATTTTTAGCACTAACTTGGCGAGGCTGAATGAAAGTCTTCTCCTGAATATAGCTTTGATTTATAGTCTGCAAAACCAATTTTATGCTGAAAAATGATAAACAGAAACTAAGTACAGACATAATGCTCACGAATACATTGTTGGCTGTGTTGTAAACAGAAGTTAATCCATCACAGGAAGCAGTGATAGTAATCCCAGTCCGACAGAAGCCCAGAACAACAAACACATTTTAACCAATAGTATTTAATGGTTTATGCAACTGTCTGCTAAGGCCCAATCTCCCCCACAGTACTATAAGGTAAACCAGTCCCTTGCATTTTATTGGCCAAAAATAAATTCAAAACATACCTAAATAAATATTTGTGTTTATGGTAGGGGGTCAATCAAAACAATAACAGTTCTAATTAAAGGCAACTTGAAAAACAAAACAGTTTTCTCCATAAAACTGGTTAAATTGAAAAGTGTTTAAAAAAAATGTAAAAGGGGTCATTCCTCAACAGCTTCCACTCCATATCACGTAACACGACTCTAAAACCATTCATTATAAAAACTGAGGTGGAACACTGCCACCAGCTGGAAGTTAAAAGCTTTGGTCACAGGAGTTTGACGAGGAGATGAGAGGGGGGGGTTGTAGAGGGGAGAGTAGCTTCTGTCCCTCCTCGTCACAAACTATCTGGGTCTGGAATTTAAGCAGGGCAGAGGATCCCAGAACAGCGAGTTGTATGACATAGTGCCATAGATATTTAGGGTTCAATACAATAACAGGCCATACTGGTTCTCTCATTTAGGTTTCAGGGAGATGAGAACAAACAAAATGTTTGAGTTTGGAGAGTTCAGACTACCTCGGGCCAGAATGGCTCATGCATGGGTGTACGTGTGTGAGTGCGTATGGGTATGAGGCCTTCCGCAGTCCTTTCCATCTGGCCAAGCTGAAGCAGATCTATACTTCTTTTTATTTTCTTTTTTTTAAGCAGGAAAGAAAAATCCCAAACACTGAAGCCCACTTTTAACCAACACAGTGCCAAACCTCGCCCCTTGCTGTGTGAGTCGTCCAGGGCTTTGACCCCCAGAACAATGCCACCCTTTTGAGAGAGGAGGACAGGTAGGCTGGGGTGGGTGGACATGAGAGGGTGTAAGGGTGAAGTGGTTCTCCCTTCCCAACCCATCCATGACTTCTCACGCACCCCTTGCCTTCATCTGGCCGGCTTCTCTTGGAATCTTCATGGCAAGGTGGGATGCGGTTTGGGGGGGTGGGGCACAGTATGGCGTCACCCCCACCCACTCGACTCTTTAAAATGGTTCAGTCAGTCAGTTAAGGGGCGTGGGCTCAGTTTGAGGCGCTGCTGTTGGAGGAGCTGGATGTGGAGGCCATGGCCATGCCCAAGGAGCCCGAGGAGGCCACTGATTTTCGGATGTGGGGCATGAGGAAGGGGTCACTGGCCAGCTGGTGCACATCAATGCGGTCCTCCTTACGGTAGACTAGACAGCGCCTTATAAAGGCCTGGAGGGATGAAGAATAAAAGAGTGGATGACTGTGAAGGCGCGGATATCAGCCTTTAAAATGTTGGGATTAAAAGATAATTTCCTAAATATATACATCCAAAAAATCCCTCCTAAAAACTATGCATGTGAACATAATTAGTTACAATATACAAAGAGAATGAAAGGAGGGTATTATGGGGGTTGAAAATGCATGGATCTAATGCAAACACTAGACAGACTTAACAAAAGCAGCGATGTGAGGGAGTTCAGTACCTTAGCTTCAGGTGTGACTACTGGTTTAGGAGGAAACTGCACATCGGTTGCCTTCAGTATGGTGTTCTCCTGCAGGATGTCCTGCTGGGACTGGTTATGGCCGAAGGGCTAGAGAGCAAAGAGAAGAAAAGAAGTGTTATTAAAAAAACCAAACAAAATAAAAACAAAACACAACAAAAAGAACATTTCCCTAACAAAATATATAAAGTGAACAGGAACAACTAAAGTGTGTTGATGTTCAGTACACTATCAATCATAAAAAGACACTCAAATTTTCTTTTGCCAAAAAAATCCAAATCTCTAATTATGTTACATACAATTAAAATTTAATTGATTTAGATTTTTTTTTTTTCTACTTTACTAAAAAAGATAAAATATATAACTCTAGAACAGCTCAAATGTCTTTTTTCAGTGTGCGTCTCGTACCTTTCGGCCATATAAACACTGGTAGAAAATGACTCCCACAGACCACACATCCACCTTGTTGGAGATTTTGGGGGGTTCCTTCCCAACCACAAAGCATTCTGGGGGCAGGTACCTGAAGGAGAAAGGGGGAGCCATGTTAACATGAATCAAGTTCAACAGACCTGATTATACTGTTCAGGTTCAAGGTGAATTTTTTAGTAATGGCCTGAAAACTTGCATAAGAATCTTTTTTTTTCCCCCAACATGACAACTCTCATGTATGAAGTAACATTACAGTAATTTCAGTAAACACTGCACACAAGGAAGCCCTCAATAAGCATCAGGCTCTGTTTGTGTGTTGGGCAGTTCATCTTGCTTAGGAGACCTTTGGGTGTTCACTTGTACACTAGGCAAGATGGTAGAAGTTAAACTACTATCGACCAAATGGAAGCCGAAGCCCTGTGCATCCATATAAATCAAGACACACTTCTGGAATTTTATAAATACTGTGAGAGAAAAGCAATGCATGACCCAAATATCTTGTGGAGGAATGCCTTTAAGTTACATCTGCACTTTGCTTTTTACAGGTGGAGTTAGTTAGTGTTACTTTACACATGCATAATCCCCAGCCTTGACATTTAGTATCAACAAAGTGACGAAGAACTTACTCTACTGAACATATTTCATAGTGTACATACAGTGAAACTCTCTAACACTGCATCTATTTATAAAATGCTGGGGTATGTAGTGTACTGTTACTATGGTTTCATAGCACTTTCTCATTTGATATCAATACCGCATTTATTGTTAGAAGCAGATACTGATAACAATCGCATACACATTTTTTTCTCTTAAATATCGACTAAAATGTTCATACGCCGATCAACGACATCATTAAAAAAATCGGTAACTGGTTGAAAGTTGTGGCTGATTGGTGTATGTTAACTTGTTCTTGCCGTAATGAAATCCCCCATGTACAAGCCATTAAACCGTTAAGCCTGGATTGCTGCTTCTGGGAAACGAGAGTCAGTCTGGTGTGCTGTCAGACATAGTGACCATATAGAACACCACTCTATTTGCTTAGTGTCAAGACTCCCCTCTGCGCTTTTTCCAAGAGTTTCAAAGGGAATTCACTAACTTGCTTGTGCAGATATAAGACAGCCATTTCAGAGATTAAATGTTATTTTGGCAGTGTGTAGAAAATGCTGAAGGTGTTCATTAGGAAGCTGATAAAACCCGGTAGAAATGGCTGGTCATTCAGCACAATATGTATGATTTTTTTCACTGTATATTCTTTGTTATGTTGCTCTTTGGATGGATGTGTGGGAAAGCATTCCAGCATAGAGAAATATGTCAGAACTGATTATCTGACACAAATTTGATCCTTGAGGACTAAGGCTCAGTCGTAAAAACAAAAACCCAATTTGTTGTATCAAAGACGATGGCCCCCCTGCAGCAGTGTGTCATCTTGCAGTGTAAATCTTACCAGTATGTCCCTGCTCCCTGTGACGTCAGCTCCATCCCATCCACTGAGTTGTAGCTGTCATCATCCATGATCTTCGACAGGCCAAAGTCTGTGATCTTGATCTCTCCACAGGCAGTGCCGTTCACCAGGAGGATGTTGCCTGAGCAGGGTGGGGAAAGGATTTACAGGCATGAAAGAAAATGTCTGCATTGTTCAGATTTATATTCACATTTGGAGTTAACTGACAATTAATCTATGGATGACTCAGCTCTGTTGAATGCACAATGAGTGTCTGTTTTCTGACGTTAAAATAAAAAATGTTCAAATCAATCTTAATGTGATAATGGGCGGCAACTAGATTAGAAGCCAAACCTTCTAAATTGCTTGCAAATCATTCACTGGCAACAGAAACTGGGCCAGATTTGAATAGACTCGGTCCAACTTGGTCCAATCAGTTATGATGACTAAATCATAACTATTATCGGCAAAACAAACACACTCTTTGCCTGCTTTTTAGGAACTGGTGTTAGGCAATGTGTGAACCAGAGTGAAAACTTTGTATCAATACTAAAGTAGAGGCAGCAGCGTGCCAAGCGGTTAATTTCAATGACAGTGTTATTACCAATTTAATTTGTATTAATGCTGTGCCAAGGTAACTGAAACAACATCATGCAAGCTCTTAGAGTGTAAAAGTCATTGTGGTGTGTAGACGCACCAGGTTTAAGGTCATAATGGATAATTGGCGGTCTGATCTCATTGAGGTACTTAAGGGCGTTAACAATCTGCATGATGATGGAGCGGCCCTCTTTCTCTGACATAAGCTTGTGCTGCTTCAGGTAGAAGTCCAAGTCATTGCCCTCACAGTACTCCAGGACTGTGCAGAACCTGCCCCACAACATGGAAGAAGTATAAAACGAGTTCAGCAGGATTTAGTACATCAAGTCCAAACAAAGTTAAGGTTCTACGTATTGAAAAGTCTGTGTTCTGGCTCAAAATTAACACAATCTGTATAAACATGAGTATATGTCTTGGAAGGCACATATTTAACTAAAAGGGAAATGACTTACGAGTCAGTGTCAAGCGAAAAGTAGTCGTACAGTTTAACTATTCGTGGGTGGTCCAGCTCTTTATGGATTCTATATTCTCTGCAAGCATGTCTGAAACAAAGAGCATTTTCAACATTTACACCATACATTTTAAACGTGGATATTACACAGTGTAACAGTAAATATACTGCTGTATTGCTTTGAAAACTGAACACTCACTTGTGATAATTTTCCTTCTTCTCATCCCTCCAGTTTTTGTTTAACTGGTGGATTTTAACTGCAACATACCTTTGCTCTGTTAGGTCAAAGGCCTGGAAAATAAATTTCTCCTATTAGTTACAAGATGCATTTGGCATTTATTGTAAGGCTAATGTAAAAGATTGCACCAAATCAACATGTGTTTGACACTGACACTGACCTGATATTGTACCTCATTTTCAAGTCTGTGTACTATCGCTACAGAAATGTTTTGGCAAAGTTCTACATTCACTACATTCATCCAAAAAAGGAAGGTAAATTTCAGACTGATTGACCTCTTTATCATTCTTGAACCAAAGTGCCTTTTCCTTCGCAGGAAAGTATGACGTGTCTCTCACCTTGTAAACTTCACTGAAACCTCCCCGTCCAAGTAAATGGAGTAGCAGGTATCGGTCATTTAGCGTAGGGTGATCTTTGAATCTGCACAGAGTGAAAAAACAATGCAAATTCAGGAATTAAGACAGAGCACAGGGATACATCAGTTCAGTTCTAACTAGGAATGGTACATATGAGAAGTAATCATACTGGGAATTATCCTCATTGTGGATCCTTTTCAGTTCACGAATGTGCAGGTTTCGCACTCGCTCCAACCTTTCCAGTTCTGCCTGGATCTCAGCCTCCTCCTGCATAGGATAACAATGTGAATATCAAAAGCAGTGCAATGAACAAAACAACTAAACAAGAAAAGACCACAGTAAGTATGTTGAAATCAAAAACTTGTCACAAATATATCAGGCTTTACCTTCTTAAGATGGCCTAGTCTCAGCTTGAAGATTTCCTCTTGCTCGTGGTACTCTGCCTGTGATAACCTGCGAGAACACAGAACCAGCCTAAGCGCAACTTCAAACATGAATGCAGGGGAAAAAGAGCTTGTATAAAAGAGAAGATAAATTATCAAAAGCATCGTACGTTTCACTTTCTGTTCCATTGGTCTTGCTTTTACGTTTGTTTTGCTCCAGGCTTGGAGGTGGAGTCTGGGCCATGGAAGGCGGCTTGCGTTTGGCCAGTTGTTTCCTCTGCCTTTCAATGTCCTCTCGCTGGGAGTTGATCCTTTCTTGTTGTCTGGAATAAGACGGTACATCAGTGTGACATATAGACCTAATTAATCTCTGTGTTTGTCTTTCTGATGTCTGTTGTAAGCTGTCTGGCCTTCTTTCTGGTCTGACTTTACCTTTTGAACTAGCACAATTACTTAAAAGTTACAACAGAGACAAAGCATGAAAGGAGAAGCTTAATGTTAAAATATTTAGATCCTTACTTGATAAGGTTTTGGAAGGCATATCCATCCGTCCACTGCTCAGTGAAAGACGCTCCATGTCTCACTGTGGTGAAGTGACCCAGTCGAAGCCTGTCTTGCATGCTTTTGTCCCGGCACGCCATCTTCTCCTGTTTGGACTGAAGGACGAGCAGAGAAATACAGGCATAAAATCGGCGCTATCGATTCCATGTGGCTTACATTAGTGCTTCTAAAAGTAGCTCATTTCAAAAGACCCACAGTGACCCAATCACTTTGGTAAACTAAAAGCTTATAATAAATCAAAGTACTATTCAACGAACATACTTTTTCAATCAGCAGCTTCTTAGACATGGTCACACACTTATTTAAGCGTTCCTTGTATCGCTCCAGCATCCTCTGCTGTTCATCTATCTGTCTCCTCAAATCACAGTTTGCCTGGAGAAGAACATACAAACAAACAGGAAAAAGGTCCATTAAAAAGGAATTTGCTTTATTTTAGCGGTTTGTACATGTACAGACAGAAGGAATGTGTCAACTCTAACATGCCTTGAGTGAAAAAAAATAAATCAACCATTATTTTCAAAACCATTGAAACCCTTTCAAAACCATTGAAAATGGCAAGCAGAGTAGCAGGGATGAAATGTAATGAGATTAGTACCCGCAGCAAATCGTCTATTCGTCCCTCCTTCTTCTCCAGGTCAGAGTTCTTGTTGTTCTCCATTGCTGTTAGTTTCTCTATAGTAAGGTCAGACTACAGGGTACAGTGAGCACAAAACAGTCTTTATGTTAATGGTGCAGCATTCTGTATCAGTGACAAATGTAGTGCAACAAGTGGTCCCATCTTACAATATCTTCAAAGTTTGCTAATGGTTCTAGTTTTATTGGTTCATATGCCAACTATTTAGCAACTGCCTTTTGAAATTAAAGCAATAGCCAGCAAGCCCTGATAGAGTGTCAAGTACCTGTGTGGCTTTATGGAGCATGTGGAGAGAAGCAGGCTTCAGTGTACACGACGTGTGCTCTGTGTTGGCTGAGCTGACAGAGGAGGGGCTCCCTTGCTGCACCTGGGAGGCAGACACATTCATCCAGTAAAAACCTTCCACATACAGAGGGCGTCTTAATGTGTGAATTTCATCACAATAAAAAATTTGTCAAGGCCTGGAGCTGCCGGTCACGATAAAACATGAGACCAATCTGGCACAAGAAATTTGCATTAAATTAATGTGTGTGCTTGTATTGCTTGCATTTATATCAGTATATTCAATTTTTACAATATGTTGATCTTCATGATTGCTTTCTTTGGTTTTAGCTCTTGTAGGAACTCGGGCCAGTAATGACAGATGATGGTGACAGACTTAAAACACACTTTATGACTAAACGTTACTACACAGACTACATCTGATTCTTCCCACCTATAACTGATGTCAATAACAAGCGCAGAAGACAGAACAGCGGGAAAAGAGTGTTAAGACATAAAAAAAGCCCAAGACAGACCATAGAGCAAACGTGCTCACCGTGACAGGGGGGTTGGAGAGAGAGTGTTGTGGGGAAGAGCGGACCACTGGTGGAATTCCCCTGGCAGGGCTGGTACCAGGACCGCTACCTCCCGCAAACTGACAGACATGTAAAGAGAGAAGAATAGGAAAGTTCAATGGAAAGACTAAGATGGCTAAGACAAGGGGGTAGAAAGTAAGTTTGAAAAGTTATGCACCCAATAAGGACGCATTTTAGAGGACAGGAGCTCTGCTGGATACTCACAAAGTTAAATAAATAAATTAATTAATTAATTTAAAAAAACAATTTTATACCACTCACCTCAAAGTAATCACTAATTTTATGCCCCCTTGCTCCTGCTTTGCCTGGAAGAGAGAGGCAGGGAGTTCAGAGGGGAGCTGATATTTGGGATACATGGCGAAAAGATCATAACAGAGGGACAAATTTACCTTGGCTGCTGTCAAAGTGGTCTGCTTTCCGTTTTCTCACTCTCTGGTCATTTGCCTTTTTCTCAGGTGTCTGTAAGGAAAGCAGTGTCAATTAACTGTACAATAAGGTAACACAGAGAAATGGTTGGCATGAGAAAAATACTGGTATGTGATACAGACTAACCTCTAGCTCTTTGTCACTGAGTGAGCCCACACTGCATAGACTCTGATTGGATGACTCATTTTGATTCTGACCCGAGCCCTGTTAAATGAGGTATAAATATAAGAAAATAAAGAACAAAGAGTAAATAAATACAAAGATGAAAGAGGTATGTACACATAAAACTGCATCTTCAAAATACGTGCACATGTACTTGTTGTGAATGCATGTACTTGTTAGAGAGCACAAACACAGAGTTAGAAAACGGGAGTAAAATGGGTGACAAACTGAGGGAAGGGTTGGCTTAATACCATCACCATCAACTTCCCACTGAATTTAGACCTGCATCAGTCTTAATGTCGGTTCCCTAGGTGATGTCTGTCAGTCAAATGAATCCCATCAGAATTCAGCGGGCACTGTCCAATCAGGGAGAGATACTTAGTCATTCAGAGCACACTAGAGCTCTCTCACTGAACCCTCCTAAAATGGCTGAACATTAAGGCATGCTGCTGGGAATGTACTCTTCCCTCTGTCTGTCACCTTTAGATAATGTCATCCATTTTTCTCCTGTTCACCACGGTCTTAACCATTCTTTTCTTCTCTCTCTGGAGAAAGCCAGAGAAAGATGCTCTGCTTGATCGAAGAATGACAGCTTTTTTTTCCCCCCAACAAAAAAAACAACCTAAAAAACCTTGTTTGCTTGATCAGATTTGTTCAAAAGGAAATGCACTTTCCAATAATTTTAGTAGATAAAGGGTGTAAAGTAGTATTAAAAGGTGTGCTAGCTGTTTGTCCTCAAAGGATAAGAATTTCTTTATTTTATACCAATTCAGTGATGACAGACAGAGCAGCAGTGACACAGGTCTGCTCAAGGTCAAGAAAAAAAACTCAAAGCTGCTCTTTGACATTGAAGGGCTTTAGACCACCAAGCCATATTTCCTCTTAGCCATTTGTTGACACACTTCTTTCTCATCCCCCCACACACATTGCATATCTTGTCATACAGGGTGGCTATATCATGATGCCTTAGCGAGAGCCGCCATTTTCTCTGCGGCAGCAGCCATGCCATGCTCTGGGCTCAGTTCTGCCTATGGCTGGCACAGGGCCCACTCCTGGCGCTGACTCTCACTCCCTAACTGTTCCAAGATCACCTTCCACAAAGACAGCTCCATCCATATAGTGAGCAAGAGGGTGGAAGGCTAAAAGCTGCGTTCACTCACACCTGGTCAAGAACTATTTCTGCATTCCTCCTTTGCCTTCACTCCTCCTCCCCCTATCACCCCTGTCCCGTCTGTGGCCTTTTTGGCAGGCATAACCACTGCACATACAGCCACTACATCATGAGCCAGGGAGAGATGCCATATCACACCAGCCAAAAAACACAGACACAGCTCAACCTTCTCCAGAGACAGACAAAGAAAAGGAGTGGGGCCAAGGTTGTCCAGGCCAAACAGCAGAATAATACTGAGGCAGACTGAGACAAAGAAAGGAAGAGATTCACAAAAATGTTTAAATCAAGAAAATCTGTGATTATAAGCACTTTGACAAGCGAGAGTTCCCATGCTCCATCGCTGCAACATCTGCTGTAACACAAACCTTAGCCACACCAACCCCAGTGAAGCGAGCCTCCAACAGCTCCTGCCGTCGGGGGTCCAGGCTATGCAGTTCTTCCATCATGGCTGCAGAGAGAAGAGCACAGATTAAGGAAGGCGTTGTGAGGTCTGGTATATTCAAACGGGAGTGACGGACCACTGTTTCAAAGGCATTGGTTGTGATGAGTCATGGCTGTTTTTAGCTATATGGATGTGGAAAATTCCTGTTCTGAGTCATCAATAAACCTGACAATAATGTTTTCCACTATCATGTGTGTTAAGCAAGCACCAGCCATGCAATTTGAGTACTCAGGAAAATACTCACAGCACTTAAATGCACAATCTGGACAGAAATACAGCCAATAACGGATATTAAATATGCATCAAAGACGTAGGCCAGATGTGTAGAGTCACTGCCTGGAAAATTATAGCATCATGTGATAACGCCCTGGCATTATAGGCCTAAGTTACATGGCGCTGGAGTTATGAAAGGTCACTAATGGAGGGACTACCAAGTATACTCAGAGCAATGGAAAAGGCCACAATAGACAATAAGTGCCCAGCTTGCTAGCTTGTGCAAAGGTTGACATTTAAGTTACACTCCCAACACTGACTGCTAAGACTGTGGCTTGCATTCGTTAAATGAATAACGTAATCTGCAGCACTCGCGTCCATTTAGGGAAACGTTTTAGTCCCTAATCTTGTACACTTTAGTCGGGAGTGGGTTTGCTAGCTCAGCTAGCATTGTAATGACCAGCATAACGATTTGAAACATCATCAGCAAGTGATAAACGAGGTAGCTAGCTAACACTGAATAGCTGAGCTAACAAGCCTTCCGACGTTGGCCATCACTTAGCATTGCATTCTAGGAGCTAACGGTTAAGGTTAGCTAGTAACATTAGATCTGGTTATGTCAAGTAACGTACCCATACGAGGCAAATGATGATTTATGTCATGTGATTAGATAACGACTCAGAGAAAAAAAAAAAATCACAAATACGGTCCGCAACCGTAAACTGTTTTTAAAAATACACATAAGATGGCTAACGTTAGGTAGCTAACATGCTAACGTTAACTCGTATGTCAAAAAAGCATCTCCTCAGATCTGTGTTGTCAGGTGCTCGGGCCACGACACCTGGACTTACTTTAACGAGATCTGTGCCGATATATTATTTTGTCTGGCACTCTAACGAGATACTTACTGCAATGTATTATTTTCTAGGTCCTCCGGAGGGCCTGTTGTTAACCCTAAAACCGTCCCCGTTGTTTCCCCGGTGCTCGGCAGACCCTCCCAGGCTAGGCCGCATCCACAGCCGCGTCCCTCGCGTGCTGATTGTTAATGATCAGGACACGGGAGCGCGCGGTGTAGCTCAAGGTAGACGACGGAGGATTCCCTCGGAGGCCTCGACAACTCCGGGTATCCCAAACCCGCCTTTCTGTACTCCTTAGGCGGGGATCCCCATCACATCCCTCTTCCCGAGGACCATACCGTGTCTATGTCGGGTACCTTCCTTCCACACAATGGCGACCCTCGAGATTCAGCGTTTTTCACCAGGTAAAAATTCTATCTTTTAGCCAGCGTAAGTTACCCCCTATCTTTTTCTCCCCCGGTGGTGAGATGAATTTTGGGTCCTGGCTTTCAGGTCGATCAAGAAAAAAGTTCGGCTCCAGTCGCCTTCCTCGCTGCAGGAAAGAAACCAATCTATTCGGAAGTTGTGCTGTTGCAAGCCGTTTCAGTTGAATCCGGATCGATTCGGTTCGGTTCTCATGTTTTTGCAATGTAAACAATAATCAGTAAAATCTCATATTTTCTCGTGAGATTGTTCAAGTATTTTCACCTTAGTTTAGTCCACGCCTGCCCCAAATCTCGTCTGGACCAATGGCAAATCCCTCTGTACAAAACACACATTATCAGCGCCCACCCACACAACCAACAAAATGATCACTTATCAGAAAGTTGCCATTCCCTTGATGTTCACAACCACGTACTGTACTTACATAATATCAATCAATTGCAAAACTCATGCTTTTTAAAAGTAGCCATTCAAGAATATGTATTGGTTTAACCACTCAAGATGCCGTGATGATAAGCAAAGTAGTAATTCGACCAGTATCGTGAAATGACAATTTCCTTTGTTAAACAAAACAATTCTGAAAGTAGTTTTGAAATGCAAAGTAAAATAATCGACAGATTTAAAGTTTAGATTTTTATTCGTTTTGTATGTAAAAAAAAAAAAAGATCATTGATTGTTTTGTTTTGTTTTAAAACCATGCAATTTATATCAAAACATCATCACCTCTTTAAAAACAGCCACCGGCAGAGTAGAAACATTCATTTTGGGGTAACCAGCCCTTTTCTCAGATTACTGAAGGCATCAGCAGAACATGAGAAATCATCACTCCTGTAGCTAGGACTGCAGCACCAACAGGAACACTAGCCACGAAAGGAGTCCGTCAACATTATAGAAGCTGAGATAGTATAAGGTCTTTACAGCATATAACTATCTAGTTGCATTCCCTTTATCACAGTCACAATAGAGCTTTCTCAATTCCATATATCCTCAGAAAAAAAGCCAGCACCGCCTTGATTTCAGTTCCTAGTTTCGGTTGTGGTTGAAGGTCAAGCCGGGCCGGTTCTCTCCTCCGTCTCAGTCTTCCGTCTCCGGTGGCTGAACTAGAGCCTTGCGGTACTTGCACTGGATCCACACCCTGTACATGGTGAGCTGTTTCCCTCTGTTCACCTGTAGCCTTCTGTCCACAAGGTTCTGCACCTTCTCAAGCCCCGACTCGGTGAACAGCTCATGAAGCTCGTCTGAAATAAAAAGAAGCACGAAAATATTTTCATATACATTATAATAGCAAAATTCTGCAAAATAGTCATAAGAAATTTTTATTAAGAGGTCCTTATTTTTACCTTGGGTAAAGAAATATACTCTTGTTCCATCACCTCGGACATAAAAGTTTTCTGACAGACACCTCCCTAAAAGAAATAAAGGGTCACAACGCACCGATTATACTACAACAAATTACAAACATTAAATAAACACTTATTAATGCAGTGCCATTTTAATTTGTGGTGTGCCATTAGAAGTGTTTCATATAGACCCCAAGTTTGACAAGTGTTGTGCAGCCAGATTTACTGTTACTATCTGCAAGTGTGGTCTACAATATTCTATTACATATCTAAGTGCAGAATACTTTGACTGTTGTTTAAAATGCCTTAACACAGAAAGTTGTTTTGGTGTGACCTAATGCAGCAGCCAGTTCTGAAATGTTGCCACCAGAGAAACAAACCTAAGTGAAACACCTTTTCAAGGATCAGCACCATTCAATCAGCTAAGGAATAATGGACCTCACTTGACCTGGAGGTTCTTAACATATTTGGACTGGAGTCCTGCTGGACTTCAGCCTCACTAACCTTTCTTGAAGCGGAGCTGTGCCATATCGTAGCGTCCGTAGTCCCTGAGCAGCATCACTCCCCCAGGCTTAAGGAGCCGCGCTAATCTAATAATGGATGCCTTCATCCTGAGACAGGGGTGAAACGTTAAGACAACCTGTGCAATATTCAATGACTCACACTGAGTGAAAACAAAAAAGAAGAGAAGGAGGAAAGCCGAGAAAAAGCTCATACTTGTTGGGATGCAATGCTGATAGCACAAAGATAAGCACTATGACGTCAAGGGTTCCATCGGGGACGGAGTAAGTGGCTTCCACATCACTCAGGTCGTGAACGAAGGCAAAGCAGCGCCCAGGGTCGTACTCTGGATTAGTCTGACAACCACAAGTGAATTTTAACTCATTAGTTGGCCCGCAACCCCAGAGATGAGAACCTATCAACACATCATCCTCACATTAACCCGATCATCTCACCTTGACTAACTCCACGGCAGTGCTGGAGAAATCACAGCAGTAAACAAAGAGTCCCGGGTCACTGCAAAAAGCAAAGCTGCAGTTACGTACATCTTTCAGTGCACCTTGTACTGTACTGTTCAAACATGGCCGGAAACGTCAATATGTCATAGTCTTGCCTGCACTTACTTGTTGGTCTTCAGTATTGGAAAAACCGTGTTCCCCACACCGCAGCCAACCTGTACATCAATTCATATAGCATTTTGACTCTATTTTGCACTCACAGACAAACAGTGGCGCATATAGCAGCCTTTTTTTTTTTTTTTTTTTTAAAGAGAATGAATCCTGACAAGAATTCCAGATTGCCGCAGTCACTGGAACATGTATACCTCTGCCAAGGCACACACAGTAATGAAATTTGTTCTGTGTTTTTGCCATCCCACCCTGCAGTGAGATCATGAAGGCTGAAAACATTTTGCTTTACATTTTTTAGTAAATATTTAAAGATAATTTACTGATAGCAACCACTTAATTTTCTTTTAGAAATGTTTTATCTGCATCTGGACCTAAAGACACATATTAACAGATAATCATGGAACATGAGCCAGATTGTTTGATTCATTCGAGTTAGTGCAGTAGTCTGTTAGAAATTCTTTCAAATATTGGCTATTCACAAAAATGTAAACTTTACACCAAATTTACTCAAAACTGTTAACAAGTCTTGGAGACAAAACAACCTCCTTGTAAGAGGTACATATAATAGCAAGTATTTAGAGAGCTTTGTTTTGTCATTAAATGTGTGCGGTAAAAGTTTTGATAATTTGCTTTCAAATAAATCTCTCACCTCCAGAATGCGATATGTGGCAGAGGAGCCAGGAAAGTCACCATCAGTATCAGGTGGAGCAGCAACTTCTCTGCTTTTTACTTGATCCAGACTGTCCTGCTGATCGTCATCTGTGCCAGAGACATCAGGATGGGATTCATGGTTCAGGCCACACTGTGGGGCCAACTCTGGGAACTCTGTGAAGAGCCAGTGGCGGTCTTTGAAGAAACGATTCTCATGGATTGTGTAAAAGTTATTCCAAAACTCATTGGCCCGGCTGTCGTATTCCTCTGCAAGAAAAGGTAAGGCAGTAAAGCCAGTGATCAAGTGATACTCTGGCACATTTCGCCATGTTTATGAATCATCACAAAAAATGATTATACAGCTTAATAAGACAAATACTATGAATAAACAAAGGATAGAATTGTTTGTGAATTTTACTGAAGCAGAAGTCATTCGTGTCAGTTTCCATTTCAGTTTGCCTAAAGTCAATCATCAAAGAAAACTGTCCCAAATGAATTACAGCCACAACTTTATGATCTGTGAACTGATTTGTGCACACCACAAATGTAAACATTCTCCAACGATGAGAAGGTCTATTTCTGTATCTTTCAGCACACTGAAAATGTGCATATACAACGTTGGGGTACGCCGTCCTGCTGATTAGAAGCAGTTACAGCTCTGTTCCTGATGCTTGGTGCCAGTCATATTGTGTGGTTTATATGTGTATGTGCCATGAATGTCAGCAACAACGATCCAACCTTGTTTCTCTGGAGGTAGTGGCTGACTGTTTTCTAAGACTTTCTTCTTAGCAGCTGTTTCTTGTTCCTTAGTCCACTCCACATTGTCCCTGTTGACAACAGAAAACTATTATCCAGTGTGGGTGAAGTGATTTGGTGAATATCAGCACGGAAGAATAAACTTGGCAAAAATTAAATACGTAAAGATAAAGGTTTTCATGTGACATTCAGACAAGGCTGGGAAATTTCCCAGCCTTGTCTGAATGGTGATACAGATCAGATCTGCAATTGAAGAGACTTATAAACTTATGTATCAGGCTGACCTGTAAGTAGAAACTAAGTTTTCAAACAATAGTTACATTTTCATTAAGATTTTATTGTGTGATATTTGGATACGGATGTTACTCAGAACGATTCATACAGTTAATTTAGAAGACAGAATACAGGATTGCATTGAAAGGCAAATAATCGATTAGTCCATCAACAGAAACTTAATCTGAAACAATATGGTAATCTGTTGCTGTTTTATTTATTTATTTTACCTTTGATAGTAAACGTTTATCTTTGGGCTGTTGGTCGTACAAAACGAGACTTCACCTTGAGTTTTGGGATATTTTGATTTCCACTGTTTTCTGACATTTTGTTGACCAGGAGACTGATTGAGAAAATTATCTGCACATTAATCTACAATGAAAATAATAGTTGGCTGCAGCTTCAATTGCCCTAACTCTCATTTAATTCAATTGAAATTAAGACTATTTTAACATTACCATCCAGTTCTTCTGGATGTTCAGATGATACTATGACCTGAGATTATTTGAGAGTTTTTCTATAAACAGCAATAAATAAATAAATAAATAAAAATAAACATTACACGAAAATAACAAGACCTGTTCTTTGGTAAATCTCTAATCCAAACAAAAACCAAACAGAAATAATAATCAATGACAAGTTATGGCTACCGAATGACAGCGGTTACATCTTGGACTTCTTGCATCAGTGACCCACCATGCGTTGTGCTGGAAGACCTGCCGCGGGTCTGTGAGGAAACGAGTCCCGAACTGAGGTCTCCTCACGTCTCCGGAGGACGAGTCTGACAAAATCAGCCCTGTTTCACCGCTGCCTGCCTCCACTCCGTCCACGGCGTGAGGCGCCGCCATGTTGGATCTGACGCGACGGAAGGAGGGCCGTACATTCAGCTGTGCTGCGTTCAGTGACTATCGGAGATGGCACAATGGAGACCGATGATATAAATACAACTGGAAAAGTTGCGGGAGACGGATGCAGTGCATTTAAACTGGTGGTGATGATGGTTTTAACGAATTACGTTGTTTCTTTGGCTCTAAAATTTGAAATTGAAATGTTTGCGATTTGTTATAGCTCGGGAACATTTCCCCGTCATCTTTTCCTCTACTCTTTGCCCAACGCTGCAACACACCGTGTCCGCGTTATTCTCCGTCGCCAGAGTAAAACGAACTACTCCTATTTCTCCTTGGCCGAGAGACAGACTGCATCATAAGACCTCGTCTCGGCATAACCTGTCATGGATGGACTCCTAAGTAGCATTATTCCAGCTCCACTGATAACTCACGACCAGACTGTAAATCCAGCTCTGGATTATATGATGTTTGACGATAAAATGATCTGCACAAGACTTTTCAGCCTGCGCATCTACAGGTATGCTGCAGCATTTGATCAGTGCAGTGTTTATACACTAGAGGGAGACATATGCCAGGATTATCCCACTGGTGTCAATCTGACCCGCATGCTGGGCCCGAAATTGCGAAGGTCAACAAAGCAGAGTTTGCATGCACTACTAGTTTGTCACTTTATATTTTTAGCCTAGAGTTAGAGATTTATTGATAAATACTTTGACAGAGGCCAGTCATATGTGCCAAGTGTGACTTTCAAAATGCATTGCATTAAAAGCAATGAAGTTTCGGTGTTACATTTGCCTTCAGTTTTTTTTTTTTCAGTTTTATGCACATCTGAAATTTCAGTTTTGCGTGCGCTAAGAGCAACCCCAAAATGTTATTCACTAGACTGAGAACAATCACGACCTGGTTGTTGTTTTGACTTTAAAGTCAGGAGGTTGTCAACATCTAGTCCGAGCCATGAGATTTGCAGCGACCGTCCTCTGGCGCTGACGATAGAGACCCTCACCATTTAGAACATACCATCAGGCTGGTATGAGCAGGATGTGGTGACAAAGCTGTATGTGTTGCAGAATAACAGCCTAAGTTTAATCACATGGGCCATGCAGCAGGAAATATTCTATGACTTGATGCGGTAGATAGGTGGTAACAGACAGGAATTCTCGACTCTGCGCACTCACATCTACTTCAGTAGTATTTTTCAAACTTGAACTTGTCCGAACTGAATGCAAGAGCTTAGTTAACTTATCCCTTGATGTTTCTTTGATATGATAGGCCTACTTCTGTGACGTTTGTGAATCAAAGAGACACCTAAATTAAAAATGTCTGAGAATCCACAAATATGATTAACACACTGAGCTCTGCTTGGAAATAGATGTATTTCTCTCTACTTTATTTAATGTTTTCAGGGTTTACAATTAGATCCTTTCAAAGTGTTTCTCATAGTGCTCTGTGTAATAGCTTGGTGTTTGTCTGAATGAAGTTGGGAGGCAGAATGAAACAATCAGCTTCTCACTGAAATCACACAGGCCATCAGTGATATTTATTGGATTGTTCATTCAAAACTGAACACAAATTATTGGCCCTATTTTCACAAACCTGGTGGCACAGCGCAGAGAGCAGTCAAATGGTGCAGTCACACTGGAATTCACTTCCCATTCATGTCTATGTGAAACATGGCGAGACGCAATCGCTCCCGGTCACGGACTGACCCGCGTCCTCCACTTCATGCAGAGTTCAATCCGACTTCAATTGATCATCTTATGATCATCATGTTTTTTCTTGGTAGTGCTACACCGGTTTATTTATCATACAATGATCCATAACCATCTGCAGTTAAATACCACCATATTGCCGTGTACAGTGAAACAGCTTTGACATTTGTTAAAAGCACCCAAATGTTAAGCATCAAACAAAAATTGGTGAAGTCAGGTATAATTAATCTTTATGCATTCCCTTAGTGCAAAGAACTAGAGTTAAACCACAGGCTTCTTTAAAAAGCATGCAAAAAAAATAAACAAACAAACAAGCAAACAAACAAACAAAACGGACAGTGGGCTTTCAGGCTATTACCTGAGAGCGGATAAGAGCTGTACAACCAGAACACACCTCACATTGTGCTTAAATCTCCTATATAGATGTCACAAAAGAGCAAGGGCAAGTTCATTATTAGCAGTTACATGGCATTGTGGTCAATATAATTTGATGTGCAATGAAATCTGCTCAGACACACTAATAAAGAATATGGTATTTCAGCGTGATACAGTGCTGGTCTGTAGAAAACTGAAACAAACATAACAATTTACACTTCAGCAATGGTAGGACAGATCACTATTTTTTGACACACTTTCACAAATAAAACAAACAATAAAACAGCCCAACAAACACAAAAACAGGTGATGATATAGTGATAAAGAAACATGTCATCGCATTTATAAAGTTACCATTGCTGGTATACATATAAAATCATTATAGACCACAATCATGACTGTAAACCAAGTCAGCCTAAAGGCTGCAGTTAACTGCTCCACAGAGTGCTGCATTCTTGTCAAAATCTTTCCTATAAACAATTTTGTATTAGAAAAAATAGAGATGCAATGTATATGGAAGCCCCTGAAGCACGTTTTAATAATGTATTTAAATTCTATAGTTCACATTTTAGGTATACTGAAAAACTTTGTTGTGATTAAACTGAAATTGCCTTTTTTAATTTGAAATTTGAAACACGCTGCAGCTGCACTCAGAAAGAGAAAATTACATTTTCAAAAAACAAACAAGGCTTGGATGTAAATAATACATCAAACCTGGTTTTAGACAATGAGGGAGACCTCAAAGTGTCCATTTATTAATGTATTTTCTACGACGACTTATTACTATTAGGTCATGGTGGTTCCTATTTTCTATCTTAAAAAACGTGAGAAAAGATAAAAAGTGTTGCTAAAAAAGATCTCAAACAACAAATATTGCAGTGGTAGAAGAGCTTCTCAAAAAGACCACAAAAGTGGCAGCGGTTCCCCTAGCTGACCCGACAGTGTTCTTGGTTGAACTCCAATCGGATTGAGTGTGCAGTGCTGAGAGAACGCTACAGGCATTACATAGAGTAAAACAGGAAACCGAAGAGCATGCAACTGTCTGTGACTTACTGTATATTAACAGTTCTAGTTATTTTTATAATATGTACAACTATTTCATCACGTTGTTGACAGCAGTAACTACTTTTAAGCTACAGTAGCTAGTCACATGACAGTGTAAGCTTCTTCCCATCCATTTCTGTGCAACTACATTCCATCTTCGTCATTGACCCCTGAGTTTTTCTCATTCCATTTAGTCGTTAGTTGCCCCGGTAGGCTATGTTGGTGAAGGTGGAAGTGGCTCCTTTATACAAAGGATTGTTAGCCTAGGAAAGGAAAAGAGAGGTAATGGTGTTTAATTCAATCTCACACTAATATCCAACTTTTATTATTTTAATTATAAGTATTTCTCACCGTATCCCATTTGGCTTTGGCTCTCTCCTCCTCAAACTTGGCGAACTCTCTGCGATCGTGGATGGTGACCAGCAGCTTCCAGATTAGCAGGCCCACAAGGCCCAGTAGCAGAATGGCTCCAGCCACCGCCAGGAGCACAACCAAGGTGTCTGGACCCTGGGGGCACTCTGAGAGATGAGAGACAGAAGGGGGGGGGGGTTAATTCAAAAAGTTGTACTGGGGCACACTCGTGAAGTTAAGCAGCCACTGCAGTCCAGTGTCAGACACTCCACTGCACAACAGTTCAGTACACTGATGTATTTGGGTTTCTGTGGTGTGGCAGAGTGTGGCTGATGATGTGTTCTTCAGAGAATAGCGTATTACTAGATGCACACACCGTTTTCCTCTGAGGCTGTAGCTTGCCAGACACAGGCTTAAATGGATTTGCGGAGCACACCACTCTGTCCTAATAATGTACCCACAATACAATGCACAGTTCCCTGGCAGTTTAAATGTCTCAAACATGCACAGAAACTCTGACAGTACCTGGCTCTTTTACCACAAACAGGATGGATTTGCCACTTTCATCTTCGTAATACTGGAAGTGCTCAATGCAGTCATTTTCATCTTTATATGAGCAATTCACTGCATTTCTGTCATGGAAAACTGTGGGATAAAGACGATAAGAAGAAGAAACAGGGTAATAAAAATTATTTCAAGGGACAGTAAATAATCTTTAAAAACATAATATTCATCTGTCCATAAATGCATCAATAAACCACAATGCATGTATCAAGGCTCTGACTAAATTCAGGAGCAGGCTGTTCATATGATCAGCAGCAGGAAAACAACAGTAAAGTCTTTCCACAACAGATCAGCATTACAATATATAGTAAGGAGATCAGAGATGGAAGATTTCTCACCCAGTTCATCCACTACTTTGATTTCATCTTTGCAGATTCTACTGCAGCTGTTGTCTTTGATGTACTGCCCTCTCTTGAAGTGCTGACACTCAACACACTTCCTGCAAACAGAGTCCCGTAGTTTTACCTTTATACAGTACACAGTGTACAGTATGTACTCATGATTCTCCTCATTGGCGGTGTGTGGTTCAATTTGACATACAAGGAGTGAACAAAGGAATAGAAACACAAAGAGCATAGTTATGTCAAGATGAACCTGTGTTAATTTCTACTGAATGTCAAGGCCATGGGAGAAGGTTGACCTTTTTCTTCTGTTCATTAAACCACCAATGAATTTGTTAAAAATGCCTGTGGGAGTTGTTATCATCATGGAATGTCAGAACATCGTGATGGAGCAAAGCCTTTAATTTCATTGCCGTAGATTATTTTCCTGGCAAGCGGCAGGGCCTGAAGATGGCAAAGTCAGTTGTTTAGTGGGGAAACAGGGTAATTAAAAATAATTTTAAGGTATAATAAGTTATTTTTAAAAACATATAATATTTTGTTTATCAATTAGCTGATCAGTCACTGAGCCCAAAATAGAGCATGACACAATATCTCACCAACTACTGGCCTGATTGCCTTGTTATAGGCCATATCAACACTCTTCAAAATGAGTTCTAATAATCTGAGTGACCCCTTGAGCTTTCATCTGATGCCAGGATCAGGTCAAAGAAAATCCATTGGCGAACCATGGCATGATACAGAATATTGAAAACTACTGGTTGAATTTCCATAAATGTTTTTTCTTTGGATATTCATATTTCCCCTCCAGTTCTTTTAGTGCCACTACAAGGCCAAGCGTTTCAATTGTACCTCACAAAAAAATTGGAAAATCTACTGGCTTTACTGCACATATTCATAGTCGCCAAAGGATGAACCCTTTCCATTTTGGCCACTCCATGAGTTTTCCTTTTGCACCACCCTCAGGTCAAAATGTCAACAAATTCTCATAAACTAATTTCGCGGTAGACTGCATGGAATTTGTTGAGCACACTCATGCTCCCAGGGAAATAAACCCCACGGCATTTCCTCTAGTGCCAAACCTCAGGGCAAAACTAATGTTTGCAATGTAATGCGATGAACTCACTTTTTTATAGTGCAGGAATCAGGACAGGTGGGGCATTTCTCACAGGTAGCTCCGTAGGCACCAGGCTGAGTGCAATGGCAAACCCCGCACTCACAGTTACCCCGGCCGCTGCACAGCAGGCCGATGCTGGACATGCAGGTGTCTGTGCGTGTGGTGCAGTTACAGTTTTCTCCTTTCCAGCCAGCATCACACTGGCAGAAGCCACAGCTGCACTTCCCATGATCTGAGGGAATTGAAAAGGATGAGGATGTTAATCCTATAATAGTCCTTCAAAATATATATTCTTTCACTTCAAATCAGGTTTGTACAGTTCAAATATTACATCTTAATACATGCGTATTCAAATACGTTTTTAAATCTCCATAATAAAATGGGTGGGGCCAGGTCAGCAAAATTATGAAATACAAATTATGCAATTAGAAAATGAATCACAGAGTGTGTGTGTTTGATTGTTTTAGGTTTGTAGTGTCAAGTGAGTTGTCTGTTGTTGCCTGTTAACCTCTGTGTTTTTAAAGCATGTTGCATGCTTAGGCATGTGTAACCGGGGATCTGTTTGTAGATTCTGCAACCATGTAATTACTACCTAGGTGTAAAGTGTAACTAAAAATGTTGTTTGTCTTCTTATCTGTTATCTGTTATTTGTTAAAATTAGAATGTTGCCTTTGCTCTTGGCTATTTCCCTTGACAAACAAAGCACTAGCCTGCATTTTAAAACAATGATCAACATCTGACAAGGGTGCCCATAAATTTATGCTATTTCAATTGGGTAATGCAAAATTACTTTAATGAGTTACTTAGTTAATTATGAGTATGAGTAAGCTTCGTGTGCAGCTTTGTTTTATATACAACATTTCCTCTTTAAAACAATTAGTAAGAAATAGCAGCAACAGTTCCTAAATCTAATCTTACTCAAACAGAGACATTACACATATCTCCTAATCATCCGTATTCTGACAAAGGCAGGAAATGCTCTGTTGTGAAATGGTTATACACACTGTTCCCTCTTCTCCTCACAGGCAGTCACACACACACACACACACACACACACACACACACACACACACACACACACACACACACACACAAACTCAGACTCTAGTAAAGTGTAGAAAGCACAGCTCATTGTAGGGACAGTGTTACAGTGACGCAGCCATTTTCCGACAGAACCCGGAGGCATTACATAGAGCCACCCCACATCAGCACATTAAGCTACCTTAGAAAGAAAAGGCAGAACCCCAGACACTACAGCGTTCTTAGCAAGAAACCAAACAAGATTTGGCACTGGATAACTAAGAGCAAAGTGAGTGAGTCACAGCCTAGCTGGATCAGACTGGGGCAATGACTGGTCATAAAATATCACAGAGGGTTGAAGGGTCCCTAATTCCAGGGCTCAAAACAAATCAGCCAGTGTTGTAAACTTGAGGGAAACAATTCTCCAGTCTCCATCCTGTCAACTACGGCTTCTCTTTTGGATTGCATTACAGCAGTAACAGGATTAGACATGGTTACCGGTGGTGCCGTCACTGGTTAATACTTAACAATCTCACATATATTGCAATGCAGAGTGTTGAGTAATCTCTCCTACTATGTCAACAAGATAGTAGCTCAGTAATGTAAAAAACTTTGGAGACAAGAAACGTCTGTGATATTTCCTTTTAAAAACCTTGCAAAACAACCTTGAAATTGTAACAATGGATAATTTTTTGCAGTGCAGAGCACTTAAACTTGACATGAGTAAGTAAATGTCTTGTTCTCATTATGTGAAAAGTTGATTCACACCCATAAAAGGGAGTTTTTAGGTTTACATCATCCTACTCTCTCTGTGAGACTGTGCAGTAATCCTGCCCATTAATCACATGGGCTTCAGAGAAGGCTATGCCTGGGCTTTAGAGAATGCTAACGTGGGGGCCACGATTAAAGGACAAAAACAAGGATAACGACAGAACCGTAAAAAACGGAACAGTGCACAGCTGGATGAAGAGAGCTGGAGATACGGACATGCTAGAGAGAGAAAAGGTTGGGCAAATTGCCAGCAGAAGGAATGCAAACTTTCCTGTTCTCTCTGTCCTCATGTTTATTGGGCCCGGGGCTGTGCTTGCTGAGTGCTGCTCCCTGGCCCCGCACCAGTCCGACAGCCCCTCGGCAGAGGAAGAAATACACAGCCACAGGGATATCACAGACAGAGCTTTTCGTAGCTCCAATTGTGCTGGGGCCGAGGGACGCTTGTTCTTTAAAGATAACAACTTCATGACTGTACTGAGACACAGCAACTTAGTGGTCCCAAATTGAGCTCTGTGGGCTGTCTTACAGCAGTTATGGCTTTGCGGGTGTAGGTGTGTGGAGTGTCTGTGCCCAAGCCCTTTGGTGTCATCACCGAATGCCTTAATACCTGTCTCTCAGAAAAACAACCTCCCTTCAGAAAGACTCCAAACTCCTGATTGTTGATAAAAGCATGCCATATTCTTGCAAAATTTCCAACACACACATTACCCTCCATCTTCTCCTTAGGTCATGGTACACCCACAAGGGGCCCTCTATGAGGCTGTGATGAGTATTCAGTACAGTTTATTGGAAACCACAGTCCACCACTGTGGAACAGTATGAAGCTTCTATCTCATGATTTACACCAAAAGTTTACTCTAGTAATTTAGTATTGTGCCGTCATAAAGTTCTGGGCCTCATAAAGAAATGATCAAACTCAGTGCAGTAGAGGCAGAGATATCCTGATTATTTTGTTCCTAGTATTTGTCAAGCTCCAACAAATGTTGGTTCGTACCCTTTCCAGTATGCAACTTGATGTATCTTTTAGACCCTCCCAGCCCACCCACATCTTTTAAACACTACGCACTCAAAATTTATGTTTCCAAGTCCAAGACAACATAACACTGGTGTCTCTCTTATTTCCATTTGAATCAGAGTTAGTATGTTTAGCTAAAGTTTCCTCTGCTTAATGTATGTATAGATAAAAGAGCAGTTTTCCTACTCTGCTATTCCTACACCCCCCCTCCTTACATTCACAGGCCAAAACTGCTTTTACATTAAATTACCCAGTGACAAAGCTTATTAAAGTTTTATCACTGTGATTGATTAACTGTGCACTGAGCTGTGCAGACTTGTAATAGGGAGTGATAGGTAGTGTGTGGTAAGAACAACGGTCCAACTCAGGCATCAGTAACTGGGTGTGTTCTCTGACTAGCCTTTAATAGAGTACACACACAGTGTTTACAGGGCCGACAGTGAACTGGTCATTTGTAAGCTTTACTGTTCGTGTTTAGCAGTGAAATTATGCAAGTATTTACGTGTCTTTTACAAGGAAGCAAAGACGCTCATAATAAAGGGGCGTTAGTTTTGAAAAAGCTTTGGATTTTTTGATTTGTCAAGCTAAGTGACTGAGAACTATGTAAAGTGACTAAGGTGTGTTTACAGACCGAGAGTGACTGGAAGCATGAATAAGTTCCGGTAAGGTTGGATGAGGCCTCAGAGCAGGGAAAAGGAAAGGAAGCGCTATCTTTCCTGCTGAAACTGGCATAAAGTAAATGGAGTGTTTGACCCCAAGGAAGACCGGTGTGACGTCAATACATGTTTTTAATCATTTAGCCACTATAATAAAGGCTTTTTAACTTTTGTACCATGACAACGCAGTGTGCCTTGATTTTTTTTGAGTAGATATTGATTGCCTACCAGTGCATCAAGAGCACCTGTTTTATGTCACATCACTGTCAGATCCGTTAGGCACTCCCTCGTTTTTAAAAAAATAGAAATAACAAAATAAATAACTTAACGTATTGGTATTGGCAAAGCTGCAGAGAAAACTAACACTGACCATGACAGAGAGAAGTGTATCTACTCACCGGAGCAAAGTGCCCCTCTAAAGCGCAAGCAGTTGAAGTCGTCACACTCGCAGTACTTTCCCCACACCCGACCAAACTCATTTGCATGGCAGGAGCACTGTCCACACAAGCAGTCGCCTCTCCCACTGCAGATCGGGATGTCCTGCTTTGGGGTGCAGTTATCGTCATCGGATGGATTGTAGTCTTCCACCGAGCACTCGCAATGGGGGCCCAGGCGGCCCTGGTGACACTGACACACGCCGCATTCGTAGGTCCCGTTGCCGTTGCTACAGAGGGGGCTGTTGGCCTCTGCCTTTGCTTCACATTCGCAACCACAGGCAAAGTGCACCGTGACCTCCAGGGAATCCTTGAAGCCCAGAGGTTTGATGGTAAAAGTTCGGCTCTTCTCCTTAGGGCAGCCACGCAACTGAGCCTCCACGCTGAATGACACCTAAGGAGGAGAAGATGTCTCTGTGATAATCTATGAGTGTAGATACCAGATGTGGGACATTATCAGCATCTCAGCTGACTCGTACCGTGTCTCCGATCTTGAGGCCGGAACAGGACTTGAGTCCCTTGATGACCTCCCCATTCAGGCAAGTGGCATTGAAGGAGAGATTCAACTCGTCCGGGACTCCCAGCAGCTCCAGCTCCACTTTAGAGCGAATTTTCTGCTCAACATAAAGTTATCAACCACGCATTATTTAGTTAGTTGTATTCAGATGAAATAAATATCATTGATTTGCATGTCCGCCTCACTGTCCCAAACTCAGGAAGTCCTTACCTCATAAGCCTCCTCAATGAGCTGAATAACATTCCCAGAGTCATCGGACAGTGTTCCCACTGTTGTGCCCGGGATGAGCTGACTGTACTCCTGGGAGGACGGACGTCACAGCAATATGAGTTTTCGTGTTATCAAAGGCTAAAATAAATTCAGGCTTTGGCACAAGCAGTGCAGTTTTGTTTACCTTGTAGAGTGGCACCATATAGCTCGTCACAGCAAAAATTAAATTGATGTTATTTTCAGACATTTTCTCAGTCATGAGCGCCAAGGAGGGATAGTCCTGGAAGACAAAGGAAGCACGCAGTTTTCAGCAGAAGCAGAGTCTGTCCAACGACTCAAATAATTATTAAAAACCTTGGTGGATTACTGAAATGACTTAAATTTCTGCCTTTACCAGCACGGTAGATTTGTTGTAAATGTCGGCAGTATCCAGGTGACACTGTCCATCATTGGGCTGGACAATGCCAGCTATACGCCCATCCAGTGCAGTGTGAGTTTTGGCATCGGTGGTGAATACCAGTAGGTGGGAGGCGTCTGGACGCCAGCCAATTTTCTCCTAATGATGACGGACAAAGAGAGAAATAAAGTAAGTGAAGGAAAGACTAATCTGTATGTATACACACACTCAGCTCTGCATGTCACTGAGCATGTGTATGTCTACCTCTGTGTGATTACAATTTGTATACCTTGCACACCACAGCCTGCATGACAGCATCAAATCCACCCTCTGGAGCATCTCTATTTCTAGACACCTGCTGTTTCTTCACCTCCTCAGTGAAGCGTGCTACCTTCTCTGTCAGTGGCAGTACGTGCTTGAACCCGAACTGAGCCTGGCAGTCTTCACCAATTCTGTATATATTTAAATATGTGAAGCAGGGATAAGAAATCAGTGAAGGAGAGAAAAACATTTGAAGTTGTTAACAACTGGACAGGTTTTCTCAGAATATAAGAAAATCTCCACCTCCGCTCCTTTGCCTCCTCAGGAATAACACCAACCAAAACCTCCCCACCTACCTAGAGCAAGGGTTTTCGACTGCCTCTGGAGGATAGGTGTACATGTAAGGGGACGTGGTCTTGTCCACAAAGGCTCCAAACCCCATGCGAAGGTTGCTTGTGGTGTGGCCCATTGTCACAGCGAGCTCATTGCCCAAAGTGCGAAGGCGTTCCAAGTCATCCTTCATTGAGAATGAAAGATCCATAAGATAATAGAGGTCCACTGGGTAATCCTCCACCTGTTTCACTGACACGGTGAAACGCCTGGCATCTCCTGAGAGGGGAAGAGTAGAGAGCCGCAGAGGGGGGAAGTGACAGAAGATAAAACAGATGAATTGCTCGGCAGATTAAATGAGCTCAAGAGGTGTCTCTCAACCTCCTATTTGTCTTTCAAGCGAAAAAGATGAAATATCAAATAATAGTAAAATATACAAATGAGTCTGCAACCAGCATCAGGCTGTTAGTTTCTGTGGAACAATAGTAATGGTCCTAGGTGTGTCTCGCAAGGGCACCAGTGCAGGTATCTGGTTTGTTTGGTCGTTAGCATTTTTATGGGTGGTGTCTGATGGGTGTAAAAGTACCTGGTCTTAGTACCATGTGAAGTTTCTGAGGCTTTATCTGAGTGACATCGTCAGCTGTACCCGAGGCCTTGTCGCTGAGCGGTGCATCCTCCTGAACGGTCAGGGTGCTGGAGGGAAACTCCAGAGACTTCTCACTGCACCCTCCACTCAGTAGTTTCTGCTTCAGGTTGCAGCGGGATGCACTGGATCCCCCCTTCCCAAACTCCTTAAAGAACCACAACGCATCTGTTAAGCGCTCTAAGAGTTGACGAGGTACTCAACTGTTACATAAGAGAAAATGAATGGGGGAAAAAGCTTCTTGGGTTTGCCGGTTTATCCACCCAATAGCAGGCTTAGGTATCTCCCAAGTACAGGAGCCCCGTGGTCTGTAATAAATCCTGCCTGTTCAGAGGCAACATTGTATAAGCATGTTGGTTAATCAGCATGAACAAACAACAGAGGATGACAACACGAGGAATGCTGTTGGGAATTGAGGTTTATGTTGCAACTTGCTTCGCTGAGCGTGGAATGGGAGAAGCAACTAGACACTGCATGTATGTCTGGTGTTTTTACCTCCTGAGAGCACCATGCACAGCTGGGGTGGACAGCCAAGCACTGTTGACAGGTGGTGACTCCTCGTGACGTGCAGATGTTGGAACCTGTGATAACCACGTCAACACAAATGTAACACAGAACACATTTCCGTACACTCGTGGTCGAGGCAAAGGGACATACATAGATACAGAATGTAACACCGCTGACCACACTTTCAAAGAATAGAGTCAGCAGCTCTGTCCCACTTCCACAAACGCTGATACCACTGCTATAAGATTCAGTCCTTCGCAAGAGTAATGGTAACACATCTATGTGCGTGATGAAGTCTCATTGCAGTTTACCCACTGCATTAATAATGCCAATCCTCATTGGGCTTTCAGAAAGTTATTCGACTGTGTTAGCAAAATTGCGCCAAACTTTTCGTTCGATGTAAGTCGACAAATAAATAGATTCCAAACCCTTTTTCTATTTGTTATCTAGTGTGGTCTAAGGGTGTGGCTCACTTGCGTTTAACCCCCGGTCACTGATGTTAGTTTACCCTTGTAAAAAGTGTGAAATGTGACTGAAAATCAGCAATCCGACAGAATATATAGACACAGACATTATCTATCTCATGAATAGCTGCCTGGAATCATATGAACACTGAAATCAACACATCTTCCGCGGCCCCTGAAGTAAATACACACAACTGATGAATTCCATAAGTTGAAAGCACCACACAGGATATATGTTTTTTTCAGTTACAGTACGTGAGCTATTCCAACAAGTCAGACGGCATAGACTTAGAAAGTCAGTTGCAGAGTTTTATTTGTTTATTTGCTTAGTCAGTTAGTTTTTGACTTAGGTTGGGAAAGGTAAAGCCAAAAACCACACATCCGTATATGCATTCTCAGTTACGTGCTGGTAATTAAACTAAAAAAAAAAAAAATTCCCCTTGATTTTTACTGTGGAGCCCGCGGGGGGCCTGCGGAAGCCCCCCGGGTCATTTCTCTCTGGGAAACACATCCTGACTATTTTCACTCCCTTATAAGGAAAGGTGGCGAAAGCTCCAGCGGTGCAGCGCAATTACGACAGCGTGGCTCCGTTCAAGTCCGCCAAGAGGGAATTATTCTATGTTCCGTCTGAGCACATTATAGTGAACAAGTGTGGTCGCCAGAAAAATGTACGGCGAATGTACCCTCATGGAGGCCTTACAGGTCGAGCAGAGACACCCCCAGAGCGCCGAGGCAGGTGAGAGATTTCAAAGTAGCCCAAAGAATAAAAAAAAAATAAATAAAAACCATCTTACCGAAAACTTTTGATGCCGTTGACAAAAAGAGGAAGAGTATCACTAGACGGTCTAAAAACGTTCCCATGGCTGAAGAGTAACGGAGCCGACTTGACACGAGTCGTCAGTGTTTCCGATGGGTTGTTTTTTTTTTCACTGGGCAACTCGAACGCCTTTCCTCATTCTTGACTTGACTAATCGCATGTCGGGTCATTCAGCTTCGCCTTATACATGAAACTCTCTTTGCACTCCGTCTGTCGGGGAACGGCTACGCGTATGGCATGCCGAGACTCGCCTCCTGATGGGATGACAACTTTTTATAGTATTTGATCACTACCAGAAAAAAAAAAAAAAAAAAAACAACCATGACTGATAAGGAAAAATCACTCGGAGCCCATACTTTATTTTGGCAGAATTGGAGTAATTGCAGTACATCCACTCAACAAAGTACTTTAACAACCAATGTGGTTTTATTTGTACTTCATTTGTAGATTTTTTTTTTTAAGTCTCTACAATAAAATTAATGTATTTCAGTTTCGGTCAGTTTTTTTTCATGAAATCAAATCAAATCAATCAAACTGAAACTTCTGAACACAATGTCACATCAAAAAAATATCTATTCATCGTCTCTAAATAATTTTTTCTCCAACTTCTGCACTGCCACTAGACCAAACACTACATTCACAAATCCTGACCTTTTCCAGGCAATATCTGTTTCAATTGTGAGTTCTGTTGTGGAAAAAAAAACGGTGCCCGTCAATACTTACATTAATGGACATTAATGTATATTATTTAGTGATCCGTGGGTGGGAAACTACTACAGACTCAAAACGTGGTCAGAATTAGTGTGGAAATACAGTAGGTCTGCTGTGGTAGGGTGAATATTTAACTGAATTAAGTGGCAGTGGAATTAAGTGCTGGAGATGAGCAGCGTTTCGGACACCGGCATACTGTGCCGAGGTGACTGGCAAGACACACTGCTGCTGCTTTCGGCACAGTCGGTGCTTTGTTGCTTCGCATGTAGTCCATATTACAGATGCAGTTCATTTTTCAGCCATAGGCTTCTCTCACCAGTCATGCATCCCATTAAATATGACCTGCTTTGCAGGTCACCCTGCCCTCTACTGGAGTTCAAAGACAGTTAATAGATAAGCTGCCAAAGATTGTTGTTTTAAATAATGCGACGTGTAACTGGAAAAAACCTGCCGTGAAACCCAAAGCATCCATTTAGAACTATGGGCTCAAAATGAGTGAATCACCACAAAAACCAACACTAAGTTGTGGAGCTGTGATAGAAGGACCCCTGGTGGGAAAAAATAATACACTGTATGACGGGATATACATAATAATAGGGCTCCTCATGAGCAGGTTATCGCAACAAGCAGTCGTTTCCTGACTTTTCAGGGTCTAAAAGGACTGTCTCTGTCGCAAGCTATTGCTGTGTCATACACAATGCGCATTCCCTAGAAACAGTCTTAGCCAAGCTCTCTGTCCTCCTAACGAAAAGTATGAAACCGAGAAGTGCCTGCCACGGAAAACCTCTTCCCATTTCCGTGAATGATGGAGCATGATTTGGAGCTAATTTGCCAGCTACTAAAACAAGGCGGGGGGGGGGGGTTAAAAAGAAAATGAGGCAGAAAATGGGATAAAAGCGAAGATTGCCCTACAGGAAGTGTGTGGTGGTGGTGGTGTATATTTGTATGGTGGGGCTTGTAGAAGCAGACAATGCTTTTTATCGCTGCAGTTGTCCGTTTATTGAATCTTTATCCCTTTGCCCTACTTATTCTCCGGCTGGTTGCTAAGTTACTGCCACCCATGTCCGCGATTTGCCGATAGAAGAAATTACAGAAATAGAGAAATAACTAGAAAAGCTGTAATAGTCAATAGTCAACAGTCTCAGTGTGGGTGGATGGTGCAGGTAATGCACTGCGGGCAATCAAACCCCCTCTCCAGTATTGACTGATCTGGATCTATTGGTTCCCAAGCCATCTGTGGTGACCACCCCCACAGATGAATGGCATTTTGGGAAGACCACAGCACCAGTTGTCCTGTGCAAAAAGCCAGAAACTGGGTCAGACGGCAGCCAATTAAGACTGAACAAGTAGCGAGAAGGGGGGGCTGGAGGAGGAAAAGGGGATGGAAGGGTCCTGACCTGTGTTACGGATCTATCTGGAGCCCTTTAAGCTTTTCACTGAGCCCGAGGACGCCGTCGCAGACAGCCCATATCAAAATGCAATCCCGCTCAGACAAAATCAGTGTTTGGTTGGCTTCAGCCGGCTTACCCTTTCCCGCTTTACTGGGTTTAAGTGGCGGGTGGGAGGGTCAAATGGGGAGATTCGAGTTTTTCTCCGGGGAGGGGGTGGGTTGGCTTATGCAATGTGCCCCAGAGTCACTGACATTGGACGATGCGTATCCTTGTTGTGATGCTTAGCTATTTGATCTGCAACTTCCCCCTCCAAATAAACAGACAATTGAGAACAAATGAGGGATGGAGGAATGGAAAGAGTGCAAGACGGCATTTCGGTTCTTGCGTTTTTTTTTAAGTACATCCAGACTTCAGGACTAAGAGAAGTCTAATGTAGCCTACTGTTAAATATAAGAGCAGCAGCTGGAAAGAAAGAAGTTGAGGGAACAAAGAGGACAAACTGGCTGCACATGGCAAATGAAAGGACAGTAAAGGCAAGATGGATCATGGTAGCCTGCATTACTGTGATCTGGAGATGTGTCTAGGTGGAAATGATGTTAATGGGTAGCGGATGAGTGCATAAGATGTCTGCACTGCGGAAAGAGAGCAAGGGTTTCTTCAGTTAGATTCATTAGATCTGTAATCTGTATCAGATTTTCATCAACCTTTCAGACAGACAAGGCTGCAGGAGGTGCAGCACACACACCCCCCTGCAAATCAAAGCAATGAAGTCATTACCACCTTAAAATAACTTTAATGACTGATGGCTGCTTGGTGCGGGGTTGCTGTGGGGCACCACTCTGCTGTGGCGCTGCATCCCTGCAATCTGTGCCAGCGTGTAATCAATGACTGTATTTACATCTACATGATTAAGAGATTAAGATCACTTTTCAGTGTACACATTACGCTGCCTGGTGTTTCCTGGCATTTAACTGTGCACACGCACATTTGTTTTCCAGCAAACACACACACACACACACACACACACACACACAGACACAGACACAGCAACTTCCTCACAGTCCTGAGTGCGCTTTGATCGGTTAATAATGGGGCATCTTAGGGGAAAACTGTTAATTGCAAAGAGCGAAAGTGTGAGGAAAGTCTGTCCACTCTGGGACAAAGGGGCTTGAAAGGGTGTGCCAATTTTGGGTCCTGAGTCATGTCAGATCCTTTGGCAGCACCACGAACAAAAATGAGGAGGAAGGAGCAGAGGGGGAGTGGGTGGGGTCAAACACCACCTCCTTGTTGCTAGGGATGTCTTCACTTAGTTTGTGTTGCTAGGCTGCCAATTCCCTCATGTTAAGTGGAAACGTTTCCCCCCCTCTCCTCCGTCCAGGCACCTCATCACTCCCTCCCTCTCCTTCTCCTCTAAACCAAAATAACTTCACCAACCATCTGTCACCGGGCTCACAGGTCTACTGTTGCTTAGGAACAAGTCAGACACTCACATCCATGTCTATATGCATCCTCATATGAATATATATTCATATACAGCTATAATAACAATAACCAGTGGTTAGAAACCTATTTCTGCCAGTAACCAGGACATCAATGAAATGTGTGGCATTCACAACAAATCCTCAGTCTGATGCTCCGGAGAGTTTGAGGTTATAAATCGGGAACAGGTTCTTAAGTTTATGAAGCTTTAAAATGGGCGAGACTTCTTGAAAGACATTTAATGGTGATGTGACAGATTTCCAAAAATATTTAGATAATTAGTTCAAAAGAGTAGCATTTAACAAGAGGGTCTCCTCCTCCTTGACTTTTCAATCACTTTCTCCTCATTTGCAAATTCTTTGAAGTTTTGCAGTGTTAAGCGTCAAAGAGGCATTGTTGCGTTTTAACCGTGGCGGAGGATTTACTTATTGACAGAGAGATGAAGTGTAAGTACAAGCGGCTTTCCATAATCACACTGCGATGAATAATAGAACAGAATCGAACTGCACAGCACTGATTCACATGCTGCCAATTAATTTGCGGCAACCAAATCCAGAGGCTAATGAGATTATCGGATCTTATTGTACATACAAAATAGTCCCTGTTTTTTCGTTATCAGCCATTAATAAACGATCTGACAGTAAACTTCCTCCAGGCTTATGAAATGTATTTGTGGATGAAGCTAATCACTGTTTGTACAAATGCTTGTCAGGTGGTGGCTGAAAGCTGCTTACCCAGACATTGGGAGCGTCCCAAATTGAATTTCACGGCCTTTGTTTTTAGACAAACAGAAGATTAATCTGACAGGCTCCACTGAAGAGTCTTGGGGAGTCGTTTCAAAATGTCTGAGGCAGTTTTGTTTTATTTATTTTTTTATTAACCTGTCAAAGTTCATCACCTCAACTGTTAAACTTCATCCATATAAGTACAAGTGAGGCCTTAAGATAAAATAGGAAAAGACACATTTGAGTGTGTTTATATAATTACATGATATTAAAAGTTTGAAGGAGTTCAACAGCTGTAGTCCTATGGCTATGTAATTAGACAATAAATATCAAATCGGTGCAGTCAGCCAAGATATTTGAAGTGCTTTTAATTTGGTTATAGAACCTCTTTTCAGACATTTTAAGGTTCCCTCTCTCCTCACAGCACTTACAACTCCACAAAAATCTGCACAGATAACTTCGTGAATTTGAAACGTTCCAAATTTCATAGCACAAACCGAATGGAAAACACGTCCACAACATCATTTTTTCCTGCAGCAGAAAACGGTCCCTGGGGTAAGTTTCAAATTTGGTAGGCAGGTTTCCATCCATCGGTTACAAAACTGTCTTCATGTGTAATTGTGTGAGATAGACCCAACCCATAAGCAAATATGACAGTCGGAATGTTCAAATGAGTTTTCAACATGGATGGAGATCACCTTGAATATCTAGAAATAATCTAGTAATAAAATCGCTGGAGTTATCTATTACAAGTAGGACTTAATTATGACAAATTACTTGCCAACCTTAAGAGGGGACACTATTTTTTTGAGCAAATAATCCCCAAACTCACTGTTATTTCATGCAGCCCGTCAATAAAGTATTGACCTCATGAAACGAAAAACCTCTCGTTATGCAAGAAGAAGGGTGTGAGTGATGACGGAGAATAAATTTAGCATCACATAGCTAGAAGAATACTGTGTTGTCGGACTAAGAATCAACAATGATTTGAAACTTCCATTTTCAGTTTATTCATCCAGTGGTATATTTGCACTGAACAATGCTGTCCTGAGTCTCACAGATCAGGTTGGAGGGGCTCTGCACATCCACTTTGGTAAGCTGGTCTCCCAGGAGGCTGCAATAGTTACACACACCCCGTGAAAGACAAAGTGATCATTTGAACAACACAGTCCAATAAAGACATGAGCTATCTGCTGTTCGGGGGCTTCGTTTCAGCCGCTAGCCTAGGAAAGAAAAACAGCTGGCGCAATGAAAGCAGGGGAGCCAATATTTCTGATAAATATTTGCCACGGTTCAATCATAGTTTATTTATTCATGTCTTCATTTCTAAGTAATAGCATGCTGCTCCTTTATCGGTCAATCTCTCAAGCCTCCTAAGTCACGGTGACATTTCCTCAGCAGCTGGCATTAAACTCTACAGATACCTCTCCAAAGTTTTAATTGTTTTTCAGTGCAGATAACAATCCGCTTCTCATATTGATTCTAATTGAACTGAATGCTTTCAGGTTTTGAAGGATTCTGGACACTTCCACGAGAAACCATTAAAGTTAATGTATGTCTGACTCTATATTGCTGAGGCGTTCAGTCGTTATTGATGTGCGGGAATGAGCGCTACTGGGTTTCAGAAGATCACACTTCAAAATATCCATGTTTGTGAGTCATTTAGCCTCATTCCTTCTTGGAAACGAATACTCTTCAATAGATAGACTAACAGGAAGTACCGCATGTTTGAAAAGCATTCACTTGTTGAAGGATTTTTAGGAAACATCTTGCTTCCTGAAAAAAAAAAGGAGAATCCCTACACTACTCCAGAAAAAAAAACCAAAAAAACTGGGAAAGTAAAATATGGATGTAATGCCCAACTCTTATTCTGCATTAGAAACAGATGCCACTGTCCTCCCATGACCGTTACTCACAAGAAAAAAAGAAGAAGATAATAAGTGGACCGAGTGCCAGATTAGGACTTCGAATTAAGATTTTTCTCTCTATCTATGTCTTTATCTTTTTGTACATCCGAGGAGCAGCCACCTGACTACCTCCCCTGGTGATGAGCGGTGGTGTGGTCCACGGGGAGCTCACTTTAAAACGCACCGGAGACTTGGCACAGAAGAAGCAACGGGGACTGTCTCTTATTGTACTGGGGGCGGGGGGGCACGTTTTGCACGCAAAACGTGGAATTTGAGTCGCAGAAACTTACTTTTGGCTGCGCCTGATGCGGCCCCCTTTAAATGCAGGAAACAGTCCGGTGATGTGGATGAGGTCATAACGCATGGGAGCTGTGCAAATCTGGATGTTTGCCTTTAGACAGGGACTTTAAAAGCCTATGGTTTTCCGCTTACTTCCTCTTACTTTTAAAAGTCACGGTCACAGTCACATGACGCAAAGTTTCGCTTGCAGTCCAGGTTTGGTGGTGAGTCTGTGTGCCTGCCAAGCGGAGCCGCGTGTCTATTTGCTGATAACCCGCAAGGAAACATGAACGTCTCCCTCTTCGACGTGACCCAGGTCGCACTCTTCAACGGGAGTCGGACCCTCGCCGGAACTCTGGCTACATACTCCGGCAATGGCACCGACAACGTGGTGACCGGCGACGGCGGAGGGTCCCTAGTGCTGCTACAAGAGGAGCGCAAACTATTTGTCATGCGTGTGGTGCAAATCGCGGTGCTGTGCGTGCTATCGCTCACCGTGGTATTCGGTATTTTTTTCCTCGGGTGCAACCTGATGATCAAATCGGAGAGCATGATTAACTTCCTGGTGAAGGACCGGAGACCCTCCAAAGACGTGGAGACGGTCATGATCGGGCTCAGCTAGAACGGGGAGAGCAGGTATATAGTGGAGAACTGGAGCGGGGATCCGGTATGAGGATCTGGTGCGCATTTCCAACCGCAGGTCAAGATCTGCATCTGCATGTACTTCGAAGACGCTCTCTCTATGTCCTGCTGGTGGAAGATATGCAAAAACTTCACATTTCCTTCCGAAATGACCACAGGAAAGCAGTCCAGCGACCAATGTTTGTGCGTAAAGTTTGTGCGTAAAGGACAGGCAATTGTTTACACGTGGGCCGATCTGTTGAATCTTTTGAGTGAATTTAATATTGCCAACTTGAACAAAGTGACGAAATGTTTACAAGCTGTTACCTCATTTTTTGTGTAGTTATTTTCCTTTTTTTTTTTTGTAAATTTGAAATGATTGTTAATTAATGTTTTTAAAACAGTCAAAAGCATGATTGTGAATTCTTATAGTTCCACGTCTGCCAGTGTACTCCGTGGACTTGATGGATATGTGGGTATTCTCTATACAAAGTATTTTTCTTGGTCTCGTTGGGTAAATACATTCTAAACACGGAAATCTTGTATGTTTTCAACAAACTCCGTCACAGCTTTATGGAGTCTTTCTGGTCCTGTTTGGCATGCTCGCTAATTGATCTGTAAAGTGATTTTTGGACCCGTTTTGCACTTTTGAAATCACTGATGCTGCATGAATTATTTTGTACCAAAAAAAAAACAACTTTGAACCCGAAATTGCAGCATGCAATTAAAACATTGAAATGGCCACATTAATCTCTGTCATCTGTTAATTAACATGAAAAATCTCATTTCAACATAGCTACGTAGGTCTAGTTAGGTCTTTTTTGGCAAACTGTGTTTCAAAAAATTGTGTTTGCAAAGATATTTTCTTTCCATATTGTGTTTAAGACACAATGTTTAAGACAATCTTTTTAATTTTTAACTCAATCAACATCAGGCTTGTGAAATTTTCTCCGATCCATCTCTCCCGTCACAGCTAATCAGATCTGATCATTATTTATGCACAAGAAGATAGCAATAAGACAGTCCATTAGTGCACTACAGTAGATGCACTTTTAAAAAAAAGATTTGGATCCTTTTTAATGATCTTAAAAAACACTATACAGAAAATGTTATTTTACGTAGTGCTATCTTAAAATGAAGATAAAAAATCTGTGGCAGAAAGCTTACATGGCACAGTCCCCCATAATAAATAAGTACTCAGTAAACGCAGCTTGGCATTTATTGCAGTTTTATATAGAGAGGTGATGAGAGGCCAGGCTGAGTTATCCATCTTGAGGACAACAGGCCGAGCTCATATTGGCTTCACAGCATTTAATCTGATCTCTCTGAAGGGTGACCAACTGCAATCACGACACATTCATGCTCACCCTGACCACTTCACTTCACTTCCCAGCTGCCCCCACTGCACCTAAAGAGCTTAAGTACGGCATTCAGAGAAGTTTGTGTTCTTCTTTTGATCAATCAGAAAGCGTGTGAAAGGGAGCATAGCTGTGAACAAGTCAGCAGTGAGAGAACCTTTAGCACCTCAATACAGCTTAAGAAGGACTTCATACAAAAAAGGACATTTATGAACTGTCACTGCGCTTTATGATATCATTGCTCTTCCTGCAGATCTTCCTGAAGATTGCACACGTCTCTTTCCTTTCTCTACTTAATCACTAAAATTCTATTTCAGACAGACACAAAACCCACAGAAAGTTTCAGTCCACGTGTCAGATATTAGGCTTCCACTGCATCCAGCTCAGCATTTTGGTTCAATTTCTCTTCCGTTTTCTCTCTACTTCTATCTGCACCCCTTCTCCCGTCTCTCTTATGTGCCCCACTCAGAAGCAAGCCATGTTCTCATTATTATTTCAGTACTTGTTAGGAGAGATGGGGTAGATGAATCCTCACAAACACAGCCATGCATTCACACGTGTGCCCATTCACCATGCACACATAGGACACTGATGATCAACAGACCAGCAAATACTGACATCAACCAAAAGCGTCTCAGAAAAACAACATGAATAAATAAAACTCATTAGACAAATAGACTTTAACAGCTGAGAACATCTCTACAGTCCATTGTAGACACAACACTAATCAAGCATGCATATGAAAAATGCTGTGGATCTAAACATGTTGACATGGTAACCACTACAAAACACATATATACCACATCATCTATCAGAGCACTACAAAGCGTAATTAATACGAAATAATTAATTATTATTCATCCTTGCAGAGCTCAGTGTTTAAAGTTTCAGTGTCATACTTTCTTTTCAAGCAGGAAACCATGTGGTAAAGCCTTTAAATTAACAGTGGGCCTATGATTTCACACTATGAAACATAAACTGTATCAGATTGTATATAGGGAGGAGGTCAAATGCTCAGGCTTTATTGCAGTGAACACAATAATTTTGGTGGAGAGAACTGGTATTAAAATAATTTATGACAGTTCTTTGTAAACCTCATCCTTCCTCCCAAAGTACGTCATGTAATCCTCTGGGAATAAAATAAACAAAATTGTTCTGGTATTGTTACGATGCACCAGTGAATGCTTGTTGGAAACGCATGCTATTTTTAGAGACAAGATAACTGTTAACTGTTTTTTTCCTTAAATTGTTACACTGAAACTCAGTTTCATAAAAGATATTGTTTACTAAGTCAGTCATTTTTTTTCCCCCTGGGTGTTTTTCCAATCAGGTCTTTGAAGGCATGGGTGTCAGAAAATATAAGAATGAGAATCTTACTGTGCCAGAGCCAGAAAGATAGCAACAGAAAAATGGCCAGAAAAATGTTAACAAGCACAGAAAGGGGTGAGCAGAGCTACAGAAATAACTCTAAAATGTCTACGATTGACATGACAGATGTTAACTGCTGGTAGCAGCTGCCACCACTGACCGTATCTGTATCAATTGAAAATGATGTAGATGGGATGGGATATGCCACTCACTGATGGTTCATTATGACTGCAATCACTGCTAGCATCCATTGCTAGCATACACCGTAGCAGAGCAGTGACTAAACCAGGGTAAACAAATCTGGAAACACTGATATTTGGCCTCTATCAAGCAGCCAAACATTTTGTGCTCTGAATAGCCGCACTGTCGAGACTCACTGTTAAATCAGCGTTTGTCACTTGACTTTCAGGAATTAGCATTACATGGTCTGGATGTGAAACAACCAACACACAAATTCCATTCATATGCAACTTTTCTTACTATGCAATAACTAAATTTGTGACAGAAACCCTTACATTATTCTGCACTAAAGGAATATCACATAACAATTATTAGCACTGGCACTGAATGTTGCAATTAAACTTTCGCCATTAGTGCAAAGTCGCAACAAATGAATGCATTCAGCAGACTGCAGGATTTGAAAAAACACGAATAATGGCATATCATGACCACAGTGTTGCTTATAAGCCCCTGTTTCCTTATGAGCTGATTCAATTAGGAGAATGCATTCGACATACATTATCTTTCTCCAATTCCTCTGTGTAAGTATTGCCACTTTTTTTACCCAGAAGTCTCTCCTCTTGACTTGGCCGAATGTCAGTTAAATTACTCACCATCTTGCCTAAGATCCACTTAGAGTTCCAGTTGTCTCACTTCAGCGGAACTACAAGTCGCCCACTGCCACTGAGCATATGCTAAAGAGTTAGCATGGAGCACCATCCATGTGTCCACAATCTGCCGTGGACATGCTTCATTACGGTGCCTCTCTTCACCAATTGAATGCTCTGCAATAATCATAGTATATTCTTTTGAGAAGGAAGATATGTACTGTTACAGGCCCACAAGTTTGACTGCTTTACAAGGAGCCATTGTTATGATGAGTAAGACTGCACCACTAAAGGTTGAGATGTAGTTAATTATAATAAGTGCAGGGAGAGGATATTAATGTGCTAATTTGGCAGTGGCAGTGCAGGAACAACACGTTAGCATGTTAACCCCTGACCCAGATCAACATGTGTGCACTTGTGCGGGTTTGGTGTGTTTCAAGCTCCATCTTCATAGAGCTACTGTACATTTGCTTGTCAAGAAGCGTCACCACTGACCTTTTACAACGGGGACCTCGCAGAAAATAATGAACTGTGCACTGGCCATGAAATCATGACAGAAATAATGGTGATTAAACCAGCAGTGCCATTCAGAAACTAAGACAGCTTTCCCATGAAGCTCGGCTTTGAGTGAAAATACCTAATACATCACAGTGAAGGTCTCTTTGTGCTTCACTTTTCCACCGGAAGAGTTGGACACAATGGAGATTTGTCAGTGCAGGCGACACTGTGGAGCATTTGTAATTCCCTCAGTATTTTTGATTAGAGGGCAAGATACACAAAAGATCTGTTTTCTATGCTGATGCAGGTCTCACGAGGATGAAGTGGCCTTCCTCAGTCCCATTCAATCTGTTTCTAATAGGATGTGTTGTATTCAAAAGAGGAAGCAATAACAATGCATGCACTGAAGTTGAGGAATGGAAACGGTATCTCATATCTTACGGAGGTGAGTGGATGTAAACACTCGCTTTTCCCTCTCTCTACCCTTGGTCTACACATGCGCACATGCACACACAACTACACACAAACACACACAAACACACGCGCACACACACACACACACACACACACACACACACACACACACACACACACACACACACACACACACACACACACACACACACACACACACACACACAATAGAAAGCGACATAACTAGCAAATCATTTCAAAAGGTGTCATATTATAGTATATTTATCTTTCATTTCACCTGAACACAGCCTATTGAAGTTTTTTTCACTTATATTGCCACTAAAACACAATTTTCTCTAAAACGCGTTATTTTCTTAAACCTATAAATTACTTTAAGATGTCATTGGACCATTAAAACTGGTGTCATTTCTGAAAAAACTAAAACCACTAAACACACAGGCATCTATGCACAAATGCACACACATGCTGACAAACATACACACACCTTCTCTCGACATCGCCCCAGGCAAACTGTGCCACATCCAGTTCAGCAGGGGACCAATAGTCCTTGCATTCAAACTCATGAAATTTTAAATAAATCTATTATGTGCAGGCAAATGAACAACAAAGAACAAAATTGCCTCATTCTTTCCATTACCCACAACACCATGGAGTCGAAAAGCTAGCGATTAGGCACATACATACAAATGCACACACACACACACACACACACATACACACCCACACACAGACACAGACACACACAAACACTTAACTCAATTAACACATTTCAGACCATCAACAAAATGATACACCTACATCATTTCACACTCACAAATGTGTTTCTACGCTGCACATATTCTCAGCGTGAATGCGAGCATCATTTGCCAAAGTGACTGCTTTTGATTTCACAGTAATACTGTGCTGTCAGCTATAACCCCAAGGCGTTCCTCGGATTTTGGGTGATGTGATGTGTTATCGTTCTTTTTTACCTGCCCGGTCCCGAACTTCGCCAGCCAGAGCAGCATGTCAGTGTGTTCTCTCTCCAGCGGCGCTGTCCCGTTCTCACCTGATGCTTTTTACCTGTCTGCTTTCAAAAAAAAAAAGCATCTTTGTCAGACACTACGAACAATCAATGCCCCTGAATTTAGACGAAAAAACCCATTTTCAAGTAACAATGGATGAAATTAGGAGATAGTAAAGAACAAAAAGAAGCTGACTGGGATAATACCCCAATGTCCGGTTTAAAAATAAGTGGAAATGTGGCTCTGGGATATAAAAGGAAAAAGAATTGGCCAGTGAAAATAGGCAACAACAAAAGCCTTATAGTTAAAAGAAATGAATTATCCTCCTTCCTTTTCAATTCTTAACAAATGTGGACACTTTTTTATTTGCATGCTTTGAAAAGCACAATATTAATAGTAACCATAATCTCAAGGAAGTAGTGGTTTTACACTTTTAAAAGGTGGGTCTCTTGAATCCAAACCCCAGTCCATTTTGTATGAGTCATGACAAACAATATGCAAATTGATACTTAGTATTCACAGGTTCAGCTCTCACATGTGCTATTTTGTGTAAAGAACTTAATTATATTCAGAAGGAACAGGTGTCTGCAATAAAATGAAACAAACAGAGAGAAAGCCAGTGGTAGTGTGCTCTTTAGCGGCACAGGTGGCCCCACAATCTGATTCTGCACTTCGGCGTTTATGCATTGAGAGAAAAAGAAGCGGAACAAGTACATCAGTCTGTGAGTCACTGTTATTGAGAATGATATGCTCTTTCCCATGTGCCCACTCTCTCATTGAGGGAATCATAAACTATTCTAAATTAAATTATCTAATGAGCCTCCAACCCGAAGGAAAGTTTTAGATGGAGCATAATATTGCTAAGGCTCATTGTCTGCGCAGGCCTTCTGCAGTGAGGTTAAATCTAATTCTCACGAGGGCTGGCCAGTCATACGTTGCACTAAACCATCTTTCATCTCCGTTTCTGTATTTAACCAAGGCTCACATCTGGGTCCATTCGGCATCTGGATACACACACAGAGCCCGTCAGGGCAAGGAGACAGCTTGGCACCGGGGACGTCAGATCAAAACAGAAGAAAGGAGCTTGGCACTGGTTGTGTCTGATTAAGTCAGCATTCAGAGAGAAGGACTGGACAGAGGGAGATGAGACACAATGACACCAGCTTGGCCGCCTTAGACGGAGACAGTCACCATGGGACTAATCAAGCCCAAAATAAACAAAAAGCAAACATTCAAAAGAATGGGAGATCATTCTGTCTAAGGCAAATGTCATTACTATGCTTTTCTCTAATGGCTGTGTCCTCTCAAGGGGACAGTGGGTGTTTCATCCCTTTGATTTCCACTGAAAATCACTTGCATTGACCATAAACTGGTACGCTGTTCCGCGGCATCAATACAAACCCTTCCCATCGCCTATGCCACACCTCCCCACCCACTTACATTCAAATGGCAAATGCAAGATAATTGGTGTCTGCGGCTAACTAGTTTTATGTATTAATAATCTCAGCGTGTGCATAGAGACGTGTTAATTGGCTGGAGATGTTGGTAGGCACCAGACGAAAGCTTGCCCACAGCCTGGGTAGGCGGCGGCGGTGGTGGTGGTGAGGAGTGTCTGTCAGTCAGCCCTGCTCTGTAGGGAGAAGAGGAAAAAGAAGAGAGTGAGAGGAGATATATTCAAAGCCGTATCTCACATTGCTTCTCTGGCTGTCTATTCTGCTTCATCCCTGTACGCCAGACAATGGGCCGACAAAGAGAGAATAATATTCATCCTCTCTGCCCTGTCCTGTACTCTGTTTCGGCTCTGTCATGTCACCCTTGTTCTCACGTCGTCTCCAGACATCGTCGCGTTTCATCTCTTCTTTTATTTCATTCAGCATTACGGAACATTGCTAGAGAGAAGGCTCCAAACTTCTGCTTCCTTGAGGTAATCAAGGGGACATTGGATGGCCCCTGATGAGAAGGCACAGAGCCTTTTCTGACTGTCCACTTGCCCTAATCAGAGATTTACTAATCACCTGCCGCAGGGGTTCGATCAGAAGGAATTACAACGCAGCCAGAAACTTACTGCAAAACCCACAGACATTCACTGGTCTGGAACATGCGAGCACTCATATCCAAACAACTTAAACTATCTATTGTTGAATAGTGGCTTTTTTGAAGCTGTGAGCCGTGCACATCTATCAGTGACAGAAAGCGAGAGGAAGAGGACGACATTAAACCTTAAAAAATACGTTCTCGCTGACATTATCTAAACAAACCTCAGCCACCGTGCACATGCACACACATGTGAACACACACATACACACACTGCTACCACCACATAGGGGCTGCAGGGTGCTGTTGCCATAGGAACGGGGAAAGGTAATGGCCATGTTCTTGAGCCGATGCCACAGGGGGTGGGGGGGCAAAAGAGGTGTGTGTGTGTGTGTGTGTGTGTGTCTGGGGGGGTGAAAGTGAGTCAGACTTATGAACTAATGATAAGAGCTTTAACTTCAAATTTACCATCTAACTGTCACCATCTGCCAACTGATGGCAGCGACAACTCCAGAGAACACCAGTTAATAGGATAACATTTAAAGAAATGCAATAAGTTCTAGGCAACAGCGACGCCGTGCTATTTGCTTTTAATGCGTCGAGCTAGTGTGGTTAATGCTTTCAGCTTGGATGCAGAGGGAACTGCTGGGCGTCTCGATGCATGGCCTTCCATCACCACTCCTGGGGTATGAATAAATGATCCCTAATGCAATGAGCTACCCTATAGCTAACACTGATGACCATTTCTGTCTGTGTGTGTGCGTGTGTGTGTGTGTGTGTGTGTGTGTGTGTGTGTGCGTGTGTGCGCACGCGCCCGCTCGTTACCTCTTTGGGACCTTTTGCCGGTATAAACACCAACCTTGTCGGGACCGGTAGTCCTCATGGGGACCAAAGCTTGGTCCTAATGAGGCAAAATGTCATTGCTGAGGTCCAAAATATATGGAAGTCAATGCAATGCCCCAACAAGGATAGCTGTGCATACGTCTGTGTGTGTGTGTGTGTGTGTGTGTGTGTGTGTGTGTGTGTGTGTGTGTGTGTGTGTGTGTGTGTGTGTGTGTGTGTGTGTTTGCATAACTGTGATTATATATTACTGAGAAGTGCAAATAATTTAATCATACCTCAGCAGCCCAGTGCCTACGGAGAGCTATTTAAGTGTCAGGAAGCTCCAGGGTCACATTCATGTTTGACATATTTCATCTATGCATATGTGCTTCCTGAAAGGTTCTAATAATATCCTATAGATGCTTACAGAGAGTTTGTATGGTGACCTTGTGTGACCTCCCTATACTTCACGGTGGGGCTGGGCCAAGTATTTTTCCTCTACTATATATATAGCTAATAATACAAGAGGGGTAAATTTATGCAAAATCACATAAAATAATTAAACTGCTGTTAATTTCAACTAACTGTGTTTCACTGTCCTGCCTTACATGAGACAAAACACTCAACCCATTCTGTTACAGTTTTCTTGTAATGATTATTTTGGACAACATAATTTTCATCATCATCATAATGTTATTCCAGTGAAGGACAATAGATTGCTAATATTCAGTCCCCACTTTATGGTGTTAAATCTGTCTTTGCATCGCATCGGGATGTGAACTACATTTCTTTGGTGGTATCTGTACAGTACTTTTCACTCTTTTCTTTTTCTTTCTATAAAAAACAATCGGTTTTTCCAAAGGACCTGATGTGAGGCGCCCGGGCTGCCCTGGACAAATGGATAAAGATCATCTTTAGGCCACTTTGCCAATTAAACGTAGTTCATTGGTTTCCTCATCCCTCACAGAGTTGGTCATCCCCTCCTGCTGCAGTTGTTCCCATTTCCCCCCTTCCTCCTTCTCTTCCTCCTCCTCCTCTTTCACCACTTGATGCTTTCCTTTGTGTCACTTTGCCCACACGACGGCAGAGGGCTTTTAAAAATAGAGACGATCCGCCCAGATTACAGCGTTTTAATTACAGAGCTGGAGATGCGATGGGGGTGCTGAGGCCCCTTCCACTGACAGGGAGTGGGGAGTGTTGAGGGAGGGAAGGAGAGTTGGAAGGCAGAGCGGTACAGTGAATGTAAACTGCGTGCTAATTAGTGTCGTCTGTCACAGTGAAGCTCCCGGGCTGTAACCATCTATTATACAAGCATTGTTGGCTCTGTTGCATTCTGAGCACTCCTCAAATGCACACCTGTGGCCGCATCGCATCTTAAATATTAATGCTCAAAGTTCACTTTTGGGGAGACTGGGAGCAATTTAAAACAAGGATGTTGTATCACACCTAGGTCTAACAATCAGGGGGAAAAAACTAGAGTCATGACACTTATTCTGCATGAGTTCAATACGATTATCTGTCAACCTGAGAAAAAGACTTACAATTGAACAAATACGGATTTTGAGGCATGAAAGTTTTAGGGTAACATTTTATCTTAATCCCCCGTTTGAGCTTTTATAAGAAGGAATAAATGGTTAACACGATAAAAAACTACACTGTGCTGTAGTGCTAGCCTAAATGGCAATGCATCATTTACATACATCATTTGGGGGATTTGAATTGTTTATAAAAATGAATATTTAGTAAAAATGAAAGATATCCCTGTAGTTGCTTACTACAATAGAATAGGGTGTAAATATTTCTTAAGTAATTATAAACATATAAAAATCTTTGTGTTTTAATGGTTTATAATGTCCTGATATGGGTCAATTATAAAATAAATTCCTGATATTTACGTTTTGCCTAATGACAACTTTAAAGTGTGTTATGAAGTATTTATTTCACATGTGCTCATGATTTACCATAGATGGCCTTGTTAATAACTGTAATTAAACATACCGAAGACATATCACAGCTCACTGTAAGTTGAACTGTGTGTAACCACTTTGTCACCAAGTTGTTACTAAATATTAATACAAACACACACATATATAAAATACAACCAAACTTAAATCTGTTTATAACCACAATTATGTGCTACAAACCTTGTATTCACTTTTTATATAGAGATAATAAATGCTAAATAGTAAATAGGGTGGGAGTCTAAACATACCTGTTTTATTTCTGGGGTATTGGCTAAGGATGTAGTCTCACTTATCACCTGTTGTAATATTTTAGCCAATAGGCATCATATAAATATATTATCATGTAACTGAGCCACATGCCATAATGTCAGCAGCACCTTCTTTGTCTGGGCTCACATACTCAGATAGAAAGACAGAATATTTCTCATTTATTTAATTTAAATTTTAAGCTACCTGAAAAGCACTATGAACATGTTCCATTATCTCAGTTGCATGTTAGTGCTGGGAAAATGACAAAATGATATACTTGTCAATGTCGGAACGCAGACTACAATCAGCCATCTTCCGAGTGCGTGTGGACACTATTGTCTGACAATTTACTGTAATGGATAATGGAATCGGACAAGCTTCTAACAGCTGATTGGAGAAAATGGTGGGCAGCTCCAGCAACAGAAATAAATAATACGTCTTTTTAAATTGCTGTGTTTGACTGAGCTCTGCCCTCTTTTGTATCATTCCTGGTGAAAAGAAGAGCAACAGTGGTTTCTAATTTTTTTTTTTTTTTTTTTGCTCACCACTGAGATAGCACTGAGACCGTAGCACATCCTGTATGTAAGAAACAGGAATACGGACACACTGTCGGCAGCTCTTCAAAACATATGTGGGGATCAGTAATGTAATTTAACATAAAAATAAACTGGTGTGTGTTAATGGACATGTGATGTATGTATCACGCATCAGCAACAGCGTATATTTCTTTAAACTCCAAGATGCTTTGTTCTCCATGTTAAATTAAAGTGGTTTTGTTTTGATCTTACTCTGGATAAACATCTCATTAGCACAATAATGACCAGTCTTTTTTACTTGGTTGTTGAATAATTGTTGACTCACACATCTGAGTAAATAAATTCTTACCCTTAGAACACCTACCCTGGTTTTAATTTAAATGAAACTCTAGATTTTTCTTTACTTTGACATTTAAGATTTTTTTGTTTTTTGTTTTTTTTGTTTGATCAGTGTCATAAAAAAAAAAAAATCACATCCACTGTGATTCACGTTTGTAGAAACAAAAAAACATTAAAAAAAAAAAAATGTCCCAAGCGGGTGGATACTTTTTATAGGCGAAGTATTATAGTTTAAGTTCTTTGAGTTGCCAGCTGCTTCTAAAGTGAGCTTAATTAGACAAACAGCGTGTAGTGCATACATAGGTCAATGTAGTGAGCACAGATGGAGGGAGTGTGTGTGCACGTGTACGTGTCGTGTGGGGGAGCGTGCGTGCAGACTGCTGCCTGTGTTTTGGCACCTGGGCAACCTGCTACCGTGTGCCTCCGCACTTTCAGCAGTTAGAGTCGGTATTACATACCGTGTATCTCGTAAATATTATCAACTGAAGCTCTCACTTATGGCGCAGACAGAAGATATCTATCCACATTTTGAGCCGTATCAATCGAACGCTTTTCACATATTTGCTGTAAGTGTGCAATGTTTTAATTCAGTCTGTGGCAGGTAATTTGACCTGCCACTACCGATCTTGAGTCTTACATCATAACACAATCATTTCTAGTATTAGAAGGATTGATGTTTTTAATATTGTTTGCATATGGGAAGATAATTCTTTTTCTCTTCCCCTTTCCGTGGAGTAGAGCTTCTCCTCCTGTATAGGTAGATACTTCATTTTATTTTCAGCCACTGCGCCTCCAGGCAGAGAGCCTCATTACAGTCCCACCTCTTCTCCCCCAGGCTCCTCAGCAGTCCGCCGCTATCCCGCAGCAGCTCCCAGCGACCATGACGCCTCCCAGCTTGGCTCCTTCCATTGGGCCTGCCGGTCACGTCGAGGAAGGTATGGCAGACTGTCACCACACACAAACTAAGCCCCAAGATTTCACACTCAGCTCCGTTCTCAACTGTCACACAACCGGCCTGCTAACAAGCACTCAGATATATTATTTATGGGATACTCTTGGGTTCGACAATAGCATAAATGTGTGCGCATGAGTCTGTGTATGAGAGTGTGTTAAATTCATGCCCAAGTCCTGCAGCAGGTTTTAGTCAGACCTGTTCAATACCTCTAAAGGTATCATTCGGTTATTGAGAATCAAGTTTTGTAAGTCAGTGGCATCTAGTTCAGAGACTCATTTGTTAAGGCTGTCTTCCAGAAGCCTCTGTTTGTGATCCAGTGACTATCTACATGCGTTCCCAAAATGTAAAAAAAAAAAATGTTACTGTGCATTTGGATGTTAGGAAACAGTTAACAGCCACTGTGTCACTTATAAAACATTATAATATATTATTTTACAGATTATAAAACAATCCTGTGCTTTAACTGAAATTGAATTAATTTAAAGCCAAACCCTTGGTTAATCACATACTGTAATCCGGCAATTTGATTATTTATGACCAGATGGCATATACCTCGCTCTTAAGTCCTGTCCTCTCAGCGACTGGAAAAGGTGGCTGGTTAAGACGGTCTTTACAGGTTAGTCCCGCTAAGTTTCCCTCCTCAGTGTTCACTCTCCTGCTGCCATACGGTGTTGTGCACGTTACTTTTTCGTTTTTAGTTTGTGTGCACTGAAAACGGCCTTACCCCGTCAAATTTCTCTCGGGAATGAAGTATATAGATATGTAGAGTCTCAGTTATTGCAGATGGGACGAATTTTGTGACGCTAGCAAAAAAAGAACATTGAATTTGCCAGCACAAATGATTTTCAGTTTTTTAAGAATGTGGATACAACCATGGAACGTGACAATCCTGACAAAACTATTTCGCCAGAGAGGATATAATAACCAAATGTTATATTTTTAGAAATGTTGTCCATCAGATTGACAAAGACCGGGCTAATCCAGCCCAACCAGGCCATCCCATATTTCGATGAGTCACATGTTCTTTGTATGAATAGTTCATAGACTTACATTAGCTGACATTTTTGATTTATGAAACTGACTTTACCCCTTCAAGATGGTGAAATATTACAAAGTTTGTCAAGTTACTGAATGTTGCATCACTGAGCTAACAAACAACTGGATCCCAGAGATATCATTCATATGGCCTGGAAAGCGTTTACTAATTTATCAGGCTGAAAAAATATGGCTTGGCCGCATATATAACATAAGCTTTTAAATGACAGTTTAATTATAGTCATTTGAATAGACTTTCTTAAACCTTTGTCAGAAAGCATATTTATATTGCTGGGAAGGAGTTAAATAGTTTAGTGAAGTGAGTCATTGCCAAATCAAAAAAAAAAAAATACTGAGTGACAAGGAGGTGAGAAAATTAAGCCTGGCACCTCACATTCACCCCCTCATTTGGTGCAGTGTGGGTTAATCACGCAGGCCCTGTTCATACCTGGCATTAACATGCGTCCCGGTTGATCCGATCACAAGTCGACAGCTCTATGTAGAGGTGTGAATGCAGCCTAGATGCACTGAGGACGCGCTGAGAACCGATCGTTCCGACCGCATTCGGAGGTGGTCTGGGCTGCGTATGGCCACATTCTTTTAGCGGCGCGTACGCGCATGGGTCCCGGGCCCCATTGAAGGGCCGCCTACTCAACCGACATCCTCTGCTCAAGCGGAAATACGTACTGATTCACAAACAAATGCAAGTCGTACGAATCGCGTAAGCTGGCCTTTGAGCTGTCCGCTTGTGATCAGATCACCCAAGACCCCTGTTAATGCCAGGTATGGACAGGGCCACAGTCAGCCCAAGGGGAGAGGACAGAATAGCGGGCTGATGAAACTGATAAGACAGTTAGAGGACGCTCAGATAGAGGTGAATAAGCGTGTGTTTGATATTCTCAATGTGCAGACCTTGTAGAGCTGATGATGATCCAGAAAAAGCCCAGATGCTACAGATCATCATGAACGACATGACCTTCTCAGCTCTCGGGCCATTCGGTGACTCCGACCCACCACCGGGCCCTGAGGTGGGTACAAGACAAGGGTCATGGTGAGTTCAGTTAATAAATTAAGTCAGGTGGCGATAGATTTACTGACTTTTCAGGCCCCTCTAGCGCCTTTTCTTCACAGAAGCACCTAGCGACAAATCCAGCGACATTTTTGACCCACCTTAGCTGCTGACACAGATGTGAATGAGCTTCTGACTTTCTCATCGAGCGATCATTTTACAAGTAAATATAGGCGAAATCACAGCACAGCCGTTGTCTTTAATCCATGTGTGTGGTGATTTTGTCAGACGACGTTGCGGTTACAAAATTGGGAGAAGTGCTGAGCCGCAGCTTGAAAATGGCTTCGAAGTGACTGCTGGTTAACGTGTCGTCTCACGTTTCGCTCACTATTTCTTACTTGTTCCGTTGTCTGACAACAGAGACAGAAAAAAATGTTAATGAAACGGCTTCATTGGGAATTTGGCTGTAATAAAATACCATAAATGGGAGCACAGACAGTAACAGGTAAAGGGGCGGTCCAGTCATATACTAGGTTTTGACCTAGTCTTGTTTAAATTAGTAAAAAAATATACCTGGCGGGTAAAACACTTTAATCAATTTTCATTTCATTTCATTTCTGACCATTGTAAAGACTTTTCTGAGGCAAGAATCCACCTTGTTGTTTTAGTGTTTCTAAACTAGAACTCGACGAGTGAAAACTTGATCATGGTTTTGCACTAAGTAATGAAACTGCACTGATTTTTCTCCTTCCCTGTGTCAGGCGCCCAGAGAACTGGTAGTAATTCCGAAGAGTGAGGCTGACCCAGGGGATATACCACCACTATTACCAGTCGTTCCCATACCTGGCCTGTCCTTCATGGCTCCTGCCTCAGGCCACACTGGTCTACCGAGAAGACCCCAGCAAACCCATTTCCGCTCCGCCACACAGAAACACGTGATCAGAGCCCTCCTGCATGTCCATTACATTACATATGAGTGAGCTCATTACTGCTGGCGCAGAGAATTAATTGTCAGATTAAAGAAAAAAGTCAAAGTCACATTTACCACTCTGAAACGAGATGAATAATGATGAAAAGTAATCGGGTTTATTTAGGAGGCAGTTTGTATTAAATCATCACCTGCTGGCAGGCTGAGAAGATTTTATAGCAGGCACCAGAATTTAATTTGGACAGACAGCACAAATCCATGAAATTTCAATTAAAGAGGAAAGGACATTTTATGTACCTAGGCTCCGCTGTTCGGAGCAGATTCAACCGGCGTATTCTTCCAGCTCAAATTACCTAATGCTTTGGTAACAATAACGGGTGTTAATTACTGCAGCTGTGGCAGGACCTCACTTTAAGTGAATCTGTATGTGATGTTGTCGATTTAATCGTTTTAATAGACTGCAAGGATTTGGCAAAAAAAGCTAGAAATCTATTCTGAGGATGTTTCTATGTAAATTTCACGTCAGAGGAGCTTCCAGGTTCATTGTTTCAGGTAGGTGGTTCGTTTTTTTTCTGAATTTATCACCTTGATGAAATGATATCTTGACTGCGATCAGCAGCTGCTTTCCCAGGGATTTGCTGAATTGTGGCTTATTTAGAAGAGGGTGGATGGTGGTTATTTATTGCCATGAAATTGCAGTTACAACTTAAGTCAGGTACAGCATACATCCATGATACATGCATGACACCACATCCGTTGTCAGTACAGCTCACGTTAAACCGTTTTCGTGAGACATTTTCGGGATGTTTAGGGAAGCAAGGCGGGGGATACTACACTCGTATTGGGCTGTGCCTGAAGGACCAGTTCTCACCCTTTCAGAAACTGTCAACACTATTAGGAAAGTAGAAAAAGCAGCAGAGAAGGACTTTGCATTCCTTCTCTGCCAAAGAGAGAAGGACCCCAACTATTCAAAATATCTACAGTAGGCTTTGAAATACTAACTATGCATCTGCCATCCATTTATTAAATCCACATATTTTGTAATAGACTAAATTGTGTTTTAGATTGTATATCATTGCCCTTTTTTATCAGTGGGCTTTAGACTTTTAATTGCTCATTCATACCAGGATGATAACCACATCCTGGAGGCATCACACACCGATGAATATGTTTGCCGTTGTTTGATCGGGCCTGCTGTCCCTCCTCCTCCTCCTCCTCCTCCTCCCCGCCCGGCCCCCGCCGCGACCATGTTAGTCAACGTCGCTACTGCGGGCAGGTAAAGCCAGCCACACGCCGACACCAAGCCAATTAACACGGTCTGCTCCGATGATGTCAAAGGGCTCTCTGAAGTAGGGTGACAAGAGAGAGATGACAACAGCAAGCATCACGGTAATTGCGCTGAGGAAGGGTACCGACCGGGGACACTGCTGGTGATTATGGTGCCGTTGATTGCGAATGGCTGAAAAGATGAGTTCATTAGATGCCTCAGATCTGTGTAATATTTTATTTTCTGTATTTTTTTTTCATGGAGAGCAACGGTGCTGCTGAGGCAGAAGCAGAGAAGAAGAGAGTCTGATTATTAATTCTCTCACCAAATATGTTTTTTAATGGGCACCAGTGGGGGGGGGGGGGGGTCTTGAGTTTATTAATCCTAACTCAAAGATTTCATGCTTATGTTTGTCATTTTCTTTCCTAAGACAATTAAATGTATTTCATGTAAATTTACAATGGATGGAAGAGGCAAATAAATATGATATTGTGCTATGGTAATGGCATTATATACCTTTAGTTTGTTCAACATGCATTACTCAAATTACCCAGCAGGGAGCAGCAACAGATGTTAATTGGGATGGCAAATAGACCACAAGCTGTATTGACAAACATTCACAGTGACTCTGCATGTTATAGTGCCGACGTAGGTCATTACACACCACTGTGGGCAATATAGCAAGAGTGTGCCACCACATAAAATCTATTTTTGTGTAACACTTCATGACCTTTGGAAGGATAAGAGGAGGCACACTACTCAATCCCTACAGGTGATGAGAATAATGAAAAGTGTATTAAAAAATAGGGCGATTCGAGAACTATATTGAAAATTCTGGATATTTCTATGTAAGAAAAACAGGTGAGGCGTTTGAGTGTTTTTTTTCTCATCGGTTCAAACTCAGGCAAAGGGGAAAGTTGATGTACAATTTGTGACCCAATTCTTAAGCTTTGCATTAACTTGCTAGCGGTAGCAGGTGGGTTGAGTTTGCCAAATGGGTTGGTACAGTGAGCAGGATGCAGCTGAGACAGCTGAGGCATAGGAAAGAATTTCAGTGTCAATTTAGTAGATTTGTCTGTGCCAACACACAAACACACACACACATCTCAATTCCCACATTCTTTGGCATCCGCTGAAAATAGTTTCAGGGTTTAGAGGTTTATTTGGAATTTGAAAAGTGGATCACAGTGTGACAGTGCGGGTCGGGCAGCACGGGACTTTAGAAGCGGCGTGGAAGGGTAATTTTAAACATGGCGAGCGAAAGCAGCACACCCAAATCTCTGATAAAACACTAGGATTAAGAGCTCAAATGAGAAGAACGTGCCGATACGACTGTCTCTCCACTGTCTCCAGGGCAATGCCAATGTTTACCCGGCTATTAATATCAAACCACCACACACTGCCTATCACAGGGAGACAAGTGAGAGCGACGAGGGAGAGACGGAGGCACAGTAGGTCAGAGGGGGTTAAAGAGACAAATATGATTCTGAAGAGCAATGGGATTTCATTAGAGAAGGACAGCTAATGGCAGAAGTAATAATTGATAAGTTGGACTGAGAAAATTGTGGATTTGGAGAGTGACAGAAAAAGGAAGTGATGCAGTGCATCCATTACAGCTCTGCACACTAACAGGAGAACAGCGCGTTCTGTGCTGAGAACAAGCACGGGAGGTGGAACACGAAAGATAAATGAGGGTTATAAAGTGGTGATGTGGGGTTTGTTCAGAGGGTGGAGGACATTGTGACAGTATGCATATATCCAAATTGCTATTTATATCAGCTTGTCTGGCAGATTTTTGTTATCATTTTCCCTCATAAAATTCATTATTTTCCATATTGATATTCGTCTTCCAGTATTTTCATCAGTATGTTCCACTGCTGCTTTTCAGAAGCCCTTTGGTCATATTCATATATTTGTTACATTCATATGTATTTAGATCTACTGTCATATCACATCATTCTTTACGTTGTAACCTCTGTTTGCTGTATTAATATTTATCCCCATTTTCAACCTCCCTATTATCCCCAGGGATCGTTGTGTTTTTGTCTGACTGTTAACCAAACGTTCACTATAACACAAAGCTCCTGCACTTCTCCATCAAATGTACTCAAAGTGTGTTCATGTTGCACTTTAGACAAAAACACATTACAACCAAGAAGTGATGAGCGACATAGCTTTTATTTGTAAAAATAATAAATATCTAGGACAAATATTTTAACATCATTGCACACATTTTCGAATTTATTTACACCACTAGGTATTCTCAGCTACTACAGTATCTGTTCCTCCACCAGATATAAATATGAGCCGCTACTCAGCTAAGAAGACAGATCAGTCAATACACAGTAAAGAACAGGTTATTAGTTGCTCTAAGTCCTCTTGACTAGAGGTGTCAGCCGGCACACACACACACACACACACACACACACACACACACACACACAGAAGGACACACACACATATGTACAGCCGTAGTGTGTGATCACGCCGGAGCATTCTGTACTCTTCAGAGAGATCAGAGACTATCAAGGGCTTTCTGGAGGCCTGGATGCTGTCCAAGGCATGTGCCCCGAGCCCTCACCCCTCCCCTTGCCCTCTCACTCTCCCTCCCTTTTTCTATCCCTTTCTATCCTTGCAGTTTCCTACCTGCCGCTGCCTCTTGCGTGTCATTTCTCATCTGTCACTTTCTGCATCGTTGCATGCCTTCGCCACCTATTAAAGGTGTACTCCGTGAGTCAGGTGGCCACGAGAACACTTTCAGTTACCGTACGGGGATATTTGCACACTTCAATTACAAAAGAAAGTCAAAAGGAAGGGCATGCAGCGTGGTTAAGGATGCACCGGTGCATGCGGCAGCTGGGCCCCAGTGATTCCACTGAGAGATCGGTGGATGTGGTGGGCCCAGCTGGCCAGCACAGGCAGAGATTAGCCCATCGCACGGCTGAGAGCACGAACCCTGCCTCTCCATCACAATGCAAATACCTTCACGTGACCATTTCTAATACCACTGACCACAATGACAAAGCGTGACATTTACCTGGTGCTGTGCTCGCCAAGAAACACAGACGGTGCTAAAAATCTACAGTAAGTAGGGTTTATCATGAATGTCACTAGAGATAAATCTATATACATCTTGTCATGCTTCTTCCTGACACGCTCTGCTCGACGACTATCCTCCATCTGTCATCCTTCTCGTCTCTCCCTAACATCCTCTCTTTCTCTTTTTGCCCTCCTTGCTTTTCACCCTCTCTGAGCCTCCAGGGACATGGAGCGACCCAGGGTTTTGGGTGCTTTGGCGAACTCCATGAGGGTAGGCTTGAGCGGGGGAAGATCTCTTGTGATCTCGTCCATGGGCCTCTTGCTGGGACAGGCCCCATCTGGAGTGGGGTAGGGCTGCAGGTCCTCCGCGGTGTGTGGGGCTCCGCGTCCGAGCCGGACACCCAGCTCTGCGGGGGTGAAGATGGGCAGGGGGAGGGTTTTCCTCTTTGGCAGCAGCTGGTGCTCCCTCACCCCTCTTTCCACGGTTCCCACTCTGAAGACACCAGAGGGGCAGGTCTGTATCAGCGAACGGGCCCGCCACTGCCGGGACAGAGTCTCCCTGCGAGAGTCGTCGTTCATGTTCATCGTCTGCCTGTAAGAATCAAGAGAACAGCTTGAAACTGCAGGAGAACTCAATGGGATTTAACTACTTAATCAGACTACAATTGCCTTCCAATATGAGAATAGTTCTACCAAGAACTTGCCAAGTAGATCAGCAAGTAGATCTTAGTCCATATGTTACGATGGTAAGGAAGGTTTAAAATCACAGTTTTAGTAGCATTAGTGGAAATACAAATGCATACCGTTTTTAGGGACGTGCGGCTGGTCTGTGAGCTCTCACCTGTCTTGAGGCTGTGTTTTGAGACTGACGCTGTGCCAGTCAGCACTGTAGCTCTCCCTCTGAGCCTTGTTCTCCTCGCGTACGCTGCAGCTCAGCTCAGCTCCCGCCACCTCACCATTGCGCTTCTCAAGGACGGTACAGATTGGCATCGTCGCTGCTGTGGGAAGATCTGTCTCAGGTGTATCGTTCGCAGGGGGTCTTGTTGATCAGTCCTAAGGTCTGGTCTCGTTCTCGTGTCTGAGATGTTTGTCCAAGGAAACAGTGATGCTTCGGCGGGCTGTATCTCCTGGCTTCCAATGTCTCTCTCTCTCTCTCTCTCTCTTTGTGCTGTCTATGCCAGGGCTTGGGTCTGTCCGTGGCTTTTATAGTTGTTCTGTTGCTATTTCTGATCCATGTTGTCACTTAACAATCAGTGTGCACTGATATCCGACACCAAGTGTTCCATGTCTCATTCCCTGAGAGCTGGAAGCCTCTCTGAGGAGGGGTTAAGGGTAATTGGGCTGAAAATCCCCTGATTCTCAAATTGTATGCCCAGCCACCCCAGTAATCACTCAGCACAATATTTTCCACTTCAGCTGTGATCACAGTGTCTCAGAAGGGAAAGTATCACGGAGACTCTTTATGGAGATTATATAAGTATGTAGACAGGCGCACACAACAGGTTTAGTCTTTCGAGAGGAATCTTAATAAGGTTTTGGTCTTGATGTACACAAAGCAGCAAGCGAACCCTCGCTAATGTGGAAAGATAACAGCGACGCAGCTGTTTTTCATTCGCTGTAAGTATGTATAGGTCAGGAATAACACATCTGTCACTTGAGGATAAAAGGTGAAAAGGCAGAAAACTTTATGGAGTGGCCTCATCAGATCCTGCGGACGTTTTCTTCATAATAAAGCTCAGGAGGTGTTTTTACAAAGGCTGTGCTTTGTGACAACATCAAACCCCCACATTAGATGCCATTACACAGTAGCAGTGTGCGCTCCTTCCCCGGTGATTCATTACCTCGGTGACCATAATCAACTCAGGTTACAGACTGTGAAGCGCACACACACACACGCGCGCGCACAAGTACACAGACATTCACCTCTGACAGTTTCCCGCTGGTGTGATGTTACTACCAGTCCCTGTGTCTGACGCATTCATTCCACATCAGGTACTGAGGTCATCAGATAGCATATGTTAGATGTATCAGAAGGACGATAACCCCGATGACGAGAGGTTTGATCAATCACACTGCCATTAAATGTCTTTTGCCCTAGTGGCATGTGTAGTAATGGATAAATTACGTAACCTGCTAAATCCGTGCCAAACTATGGCATTAAATCTATAGCTGTTTTACTATATTGTCGTTCATTATCTATTTATACACCAGCCCCAATTATGGGTGCCGACAGGAGTTATAGTTGTTGTTTATTACTGTATTTGTCAACAGCTATAACTCCTGTGGGCACTAATACACAATAGTGTGTTAAGCCGTGTATTAAATGTTATATCGCGTATGATTTGGCAAATAGGGGGAATTAAGGTAAAGCGTTGCCTTCCACTGACTATTCGTGTCCTCTACATGTCATGCAACAGTTAAGTGCTATTTTCCTTCTGCTTGTCAAGTGTGGCAATATTTCGATTTCCTTCCTGCAGTTTCCCAGAAGAGCGACGTTGCGTATGTAGACCGTTGCCCAGTGTCAGGGAGCGGAAAGCGAGCGAGGGCAGCGTAGGCATACCTGGGGTCATGCGTTCAGCCCTGTTACGACACCATGGCAACCATGAAATGCCGTTTCAGGAACCTAGTAAAAGTCACCGTAAAAGGTTCCTCACTGTTGAGATCATATCTTTTTAGAATCAAATGGACACTGAGCAATCAGGTTTTAAACTAGTACACACACTGATGCCTTTAATTTGTATTTTTCAGTGCCCCCCTCCCCCTCCCAAAATCCATCCACTCACACCAGACCAGGCCCAGCAGAGAAGAATTTGTGTGTTGTATAACAACACTGCCGCAGCTGCTGGGAAGTGACATTTAAATAAGCTGTCAACGAGAAAGAGACATGGAGTGGGAGGGAGAGAGGGAGGAGAGGGGCAACCGCAGGATAAAGCCCAGGCCCTGTCAGGAAGTGGTAAATAAAGCAAAATATTGTGGGAGTGTTTGAGTTTGAGTAAGTTCGTTTTTTTTTTTTGAAAGTGAATTTGGGAGGACAGATAGGAGCCTCCCACACACGAAGTTAACCTTCTGCTGATTCCTGTATTGATAGTTGCACAAAATCTTGGGCTTGACTCTAGTGTTTGATTCAGCACCAAAGAGCGGCACTGGTATTTTATCTGTGTGCCAGTAAACCGGTGCCGTGTCTAAACATGTGCCTCGCAGAGTGTCTCTCTTACATAACAACAGCAGCATCCAACTGGCCACCAAACAGCATCATGACCATCCATCTCGCAACCCAGTCTGGTCCCAATGGGACGGTCAGATGCTGGACAGGCTGCACCAGGCCAGGATTTGTGTTATGTCTGCAGACCAGCGTGGACGGCAGCCATGGGTACACAGGCGGCAGGCCACGTGAGGGCATGGGAAGAGACTCAAGAAGATCCTTGTATTTCACCTCAAGGGAATGTCGCTCTTGTGCCGCAGTTTCCGTGGAATTACTTCCCTACATTCACTTGACTTCCATGCAGCCAACTGTCTGACTTTCGGACTGTCAAAAGCCATGAAAATTCTTCCGTTATTCTCTTTCATTTGAGTAATTGTTTAGTAACTGCAAACTCCTGTTACTTCACAAGAGGCAGCTCCAGGGAAGACATCACACCCACATGTGACACTGTACGAGTAACAGGCTTTGGGCTGCAACTTTATTTCATCATGAGGGGGGACACCGTAACACACAGAAAAACGGCCACGAGTTTAGAAATCTTTCACATTTTCAGCAAATTTGCTGGAGGGAAAAAGCACCCTCACATCGCTTGAAAGTCACACACGCAATCATTTTAAAAGGTTCAACATACAGAACTTACTGCATTGTATTTCCATCTGCTATGTTCCTAAATGTTCGAAGCCAACACTGCAGTCTTTATGTAGTTAAAAGTATTACTTATAGAGGGCTATTTTTTCAGCGTTGTTATTGAACATGTGATTGGATGAAATGAGTGCTGATAATCATAGGACAAAATATAAAGAGGCTGTGCTCAAAGGAACATCGCTACCCTGAAGGTTCACAACAGCTAAACAATAAACAGGCTAGGAACTTGTAGACAGGAAAAAAAAAAAAAAAAAAAAAAAAACACACACGCACACAGTTGACACCTCTGTAATATTCACCTGAAAATCTGATTAACTCTGTTAGATTGTGACCAGAGAACACAGAATAAGACTCAAGCTCTGTGGCTGGGACAGAAGGGAGAACTTCTTCAGCCTAAAACTTCCAAGAAGCAGCAGCAACACCGTACGAGGCGACAGACACTTGAAGAGAGGAGCTATGTGATTCATCCAGGTCTCAAGGGTTGATGACTACTGCCCCCTGCCTTGTGTCTATTATTATTGCAGCCAGCGGACCTTAGGATCTGTCACTCAAGTTCCCATCCTCTCTTTCGCTCTCATCCTCTTCATCGTCGTCGACTCCTCCATTCATGGCCTCTACCCTGGCCAGCAGCAGCGGCAGGTTAATGTTAAGGCCTGTCACCTCCTCGTCGGAATCCTCCTTTGGCGGATAGAAGCGCTTTGCCTTTGCCAGAAAATCGTCAGCTATATCGAGATACACAAGACGATCCTGTGAAGAGGAGAAGAGGGAGAGGGAAACCCGTTGGACTTTGAATGTGATTATGAATGACATTTTGAATGTAATGATACAGTTTACCCTCAAACCAAAGCTTCTGTCCTACATACCCACCCTAAATTTAGTAAGGGTGGGTCCCATCCAGTTATAAAGTACGAGTATGATCGTGTACCTTTAGCTACTAGGAAAACTGCAGAAAAATGAATAAGGATTTGTGTAGCCAGAACTTTGCGTTTTCTTTTTTTCCTACCCCATTAATCATCTCACAAGGCCTTAGATTTATCTTGTGACTCTCAGGAGGGGCCTGACCTCCAGTTTAGGTAACAGGTTCATCCTGAGGTCGCACCCTTTGCCTCATAGTTCAAAAAAGATTCAAAGGTGACTCCAGCGTGCAAGACCCACTTCATAAGACTGCTGCAGGGGCTGAGGAAAATGACCCCTTGCTGCAGCCTGGAGCACAGGGCCAATAAATCACGCTAAATTGGGTTAGGTTAGCATGTTTAGCATGACCGATATGTCTCACAACCAGCCAAGGGTGTTTTTTTTTTGTTTTTTTTCTCAGCCCAGGCTCCAGGTCACAAAAGGGACGCTCTCACTCGAGCCAAATGTAAGGGTTCAAAGTTCAGCGACACTGCGCTTCTCTCTGACAAGCCCCTGCGCTCACCAGGATGAACAGATATCTTTCTGGGGGTGGCTCTCTGCTGCTGAAGATGGAGGTCTCAGAGTGGAGCGTATGCAGAAGGGCACGTGCTGCTGGGGCGTTACGCATGCGGTCATGAGAGGCACCGGCAGACACTGTCAGCAGCGAGTCTGCCTCCGCCATGAAACCTAGAAGAGAAGGCAAACCATTTCTGGTACTCTGTGTATGCAGGTGACACTGTGCCTCACATCTGTCCAGCCTTACCTAGGTTCTCCAGAATTGTCTTCCATTTGTCTCTGACTTCTCGCCGGGTATCTCTCATGGCTTCAATATCAACACTCAGGCGGCGATAGCCCTGAACAAGAAAAGGGCAAAGCTTTTAAAAACTAGTTTCCTTCAGTTTTATGTCATTTCCCGTCTGCTCTCTTGTAACTGGATGATTTGAGCATTGTCCTTATAATGGACAATGCTCAAATCAAATAAAGCTTATAATGACTTATTCATGTTTTCTGTCTCTTTCACTTATTTGAAACTTTTCCACTTAATGTGAATACATTCAGCCCTTTTTTTTTTTTCACCAGTTAGCATCGCCTGGAGTTTTTTTCCACAAGTTGCTTCCTTTTTTTCTTTACTTCAGATTAATACGACCAAATAAGGCCTAAAGACTAAATTCTGTGACTAGAAAGGCCTCCCTCACGTACCGTGGATCCCATGCGGGTCTTGTTCCTGGCCTGCAGCAGGGTATAAAGGGTCCGGTCGTCGTCTCTCTCCGAGTGGCTAGGGTCTCCTGGCTCACTCCACAGGTTGGTCTCCTCATCACGACGCTTCTGGACTTCACGGTTGAAATACTCCAATGGATCCTGACTGCTTTGTCAGCCAACACACAAAAGCACCCAGAAACACAGTTATTACACATTCATACAAAGATTACTCATTGATAAACAACCGGGTGTGGCACACCTGAGGAAGCACATTATTTTGACACTACAAAAAACATTTTAAGTGGATTATATCCTCCAGCTGTTAATTGCAACTTGGTAACTAATATGGTGATGATAACAACAATACTCATGTATTACAAAGTGAAATGCAGTGAAGAAATTTTCTGTTCTGGCCTGTCTAATGTCTGCTTACGGTACTAATGGCTGCTTCTCATCCTCATCATCTTCGTCACCAGCGCAACAGCAGCAGCAGAACTGCATGCAAAACTTCTTCAAGGCTAAACCCATCTATTAAGAACAAAGTCACCGTGCAGCAGGTGTTCACAATGTCAGATAATCCAGAGAGAAGTTGTGTTTCACTTCTTTGAATGGCAGAACAACTTTCTCGGTTCTTCAAGCAAAAGTGAAGGGGATTCCAGTGCTGGTTCTGGCCTGATATGTATGAACTCAGCTGGTCTGCTTTAGCTCCACACTGCTGCCGTCCCAGAGGATGATCTGAAGAAATGCTGCTCTGAAGAGATTCCTTAGAAAGTGGAGCTTATTCAAAGCCTATATTTAAAAAAAAGATTTTTGGTAAAGTAAGAAAAAGTAGCTGCAGCACAACATTTATGTTGTCCACTAGAATAAATTTTATAATTGGGTTTCAATCTCAGAGGATGAGCGCCTGGTAAAAATGATCAGAAAGAACAACAGGTTAAAAAAAAAAAGTTACAAAAGTCACTGCTCCCCAGACTCTACCTAATTTTCAGCTTCCCATTTTCCAGGATCTCACCGCGGCTCCACATCCAGTAGAGGTTCTTACTCCGGGTCATTGGCCAGAGCCTGTCTAGTTAGGGAAGCTCAGGCCGATGGCAGCCCAAGGACTGGAGCTTCTCCTCAGCCTTGCGTGGAGGACAATGAGGGCAGTGAGACGCTCACTCTCTCATCGATTAAAAAACAGACATATTCACACGCCCATAGCCTCAGAAGATAGTCACAGCACAATCATGTGAGCTGCTCCATCTCTAGTCATTGGCATTGTGTTTTGCCCCGAGGACAACACATCTCCTCTTTAACAGTAGGTCCAATTACAGGCTGTACCAAGTCTAACATGGCTGTATCTACTGAAAGATTATTTGATTTAATTTTATGTGATTATTGAATTACATAACCACGTATCTGTATAAAAGTGGTTGAATAAGAAATTTTTTTTTTTTTTTTTTTTTTTTTTTTATTAAATGGATTGCTTTGAATTTCTGAACGGTTCTGATGGCTTCATGTCCGTGGTGTTTTTTTTTTCTTTTCCATTTTTGAGAAGAATTCTGGTAAAGGATTGTGAACAGCGTGATGCTATGGGATAACAATGACGATGATGTTGGAGGGTGACCTGGCCTCCAGAAGCCAGATTAATTCTAGAGAGTTCACTTGTGGCCATTGTGCAATGGTAAGTCATGCATGTGTCTCAGGCTCGAGTCACAGGGCACTATTGTTCATGACATAATCACCCAAAGGATCCAATGCTGGAAAATACATGAGTAGAAACTACTGTGATACATAAGAGTCATTCAGTATCACCTACTAAACAGTGGGGAGAAAAAAAAAAAAAAAATCTATATCATTATGCAGATTAAATCCTATTAATGTTAGATTGAGGTCGAGTACAAAATACATACAGCAAGAGGTCTCTCATAATGAACAGGTTATATCTGTGAGTTAAAGGAGGTAGAAGACTATCATGAAGTCATGTATTTTATTAGACATAAGACACTGGTTAAGACTCAATAAAAACCGTTGGTCAGTCATGATGGCTTTAAATTAACACGTTTGATTTATGATCTATAGACAAATACATTCAAAAACTATTATTTAGAAAACACTAACTTAAGTACTCTAAGCAGCGTTCATATTCACACAGCATACCCTTGCTGAAGGTATTAAGCATTGACTTAACAGAGTAAAATAAATGCAAAGCAAAAGAAAAGGCTGATGTGTAATGTTACCGTGATAAAGGCACCAAATTGCTGATATCATTAATCACTTTAATCTTGACACTCCTTCTTTACAGTAAGTAACTAAGATCGATCCTGACAAATTACCCGGCTAAATCTCAATCACCACGTGTTTTGGACTTCATGATCAAGAATATTTGCACTCGGTGACGGCAGCTTCTGCAAATACCTCTACTGTGGCTGATGTGGTCATTTTCCACATCACAGTCACAACATCACAGTTACACCCCTAGATATGCACATTTAAAGTGTGAACAGTTCAACAGAGTTGTTTCTTGTCTTATTTCTCAAGACTGAAAAGCACAATAATTTTCTTTCTCTGGTTCAACTCGACAGTAATTTGAACCAATGACCAGACCGCAGACATTTGCCCCATTTCTTTACATTCGCAATGATAAATGATTTTTTTGGAGGTACATCATAACGCTGAGGTGCAGATTTTGAAACAAAACTAAAACTTAATAAGCTGGAAGTAGCATTTTTAAATGATTAAACATGACCTAATGCTTCATAAGGTAAGAAATGATAGAAAAACATCTTTGGGCACCACATCTCAGGGCCTGAGGGGAGGCCATTACTAAGGAAAATGGAAATCATATCGGTACAGTGATAACTTTTGATGACAAGTAATGAGTTTAGCTTTTTTACGACAAGGCCACTTGGGGTTATTGGCACAAGGGATAGCCTTAGTAAGTGTACAGCATCCTAATTTATAAACATAATCATCATTTACAATTTTTTAAAACTGGGCTTGATAATGCATTTGCAACAAAAACTAACAGCCTCCTCATTTGATAGTTTGACCTCCTGGCTGATCTCAAAGTGCAAAACAAAAGCAGTATTAAAAAAAAAAAAACCTCAGCAATAGTTGATTAAATGTTAGATGATTAGCTGATAAGATATTTGCACCCTAAGATCGGAGAACACGCTTACAGTTGGAGGCTTTCACTGGGTGGATCAGTGCTGTCTCCCTCTAGTGGTACTTAGGCAGCCAGTGACTCGTTTCCCCATCATTCACAGTGTAGCAAAGGAAAATAAACTGTGTGGAAACAGCTTTTACTGAAGTGTGGGTTTGTTTTAGGGCAGGTGCACCGGTGAAGCATATTTAAGCCATTGCAGTGAAAACACAGACAAAAAACAAAAACAAAAAATCAAAACAAAAAAACAAAGGCAGCAAATCAATGGCTAACAATGTTTGCAGGAAGATAAGGCTCATTCATGCCATTGCATCAGTTCTTTTGTAATAAGTAAGACGGATCCCGACACAGCCAGGATCACTCCCATCTTCATCCAAGTCTTCCAGTTTGAGTAAAGTCCACCCTGCTGCGAGATGTCCTCACAAAACAGTTTTCATTGCACGGTGAGAGACATGGCAAAATAATTACAGGTCCACTCAAAAATATGTATGTGATCCCACTAAAAAAAAAAAAATCAAAAAAAAAAAAAAATCACAACATTGTTGAAGTTTCAGAAAGAGGAACATCATCTTTAACAACTGAATTGCTCCTCTTCTCATGTGACTGAAATGTGGTGAATGTGTGGTCACATGTCTCACATATCTTATGCTTAGAAGCGCAGTCTTTTCAGATACTGTAGCACATCCCTTCAACTTACATGCATCACAAGGGCCCTGCTAGGCCCATTTTTTGGGGGTTCACTAATAAAAAAAAAAAAAAACCAGTAGTGATACCTCCCAGCCAGCTGTGGCACGATTAGATGTCTCTTCTGTTTTAAGTGTGGTGGTGGTGGTGGTGGTGGGAGCGGTGAGAGGGCCGCAGGTCAGCAATACGTTGGCGTAAATGGGACATGAATTCAAACATGGTGGCAGCCAGACTCTGGTGGATGAGGTAACGGGGCAGACGGCCCTGATGAGACAAAAACAGAGAGTATTAATTGTTTTCTCCTCATTCTATTTTTCTGCATCCTGTCACTATTTGCAGCTGTAGCAACCCATTTTCTAAAAAACAGACAATTTAAATTTTACAAATCCTAAAATGGAGAGACCATATTATCTGGTCACAAACATCAAAAAAGTACACGAGTAATAGCAGTGTGCATATTTTCACCTTCAAGTCTGTGTTGAGTACCCAGATGAAGGTGCAGACAGATGGATTACTGCTGGATTTGAGGACCACAAACCCTCCTGGACCATTTTCTCCCCTGAGGCCGACAATAAAAACAGAAGAGAAGACAGAGAAGTTAAAGAAATTAAACCAACACAGCTGCGCTTTTATTAAATCAATACAATGTTCTAATTTACTGGATCAGTGACACGGAGCCCGGCTAAAGGCGCACCCTGACCTGACGTAGCGACCGCTTGGAGGTTTGGCGTCGTGGTCGGTTGCCATGCCGGCAGACAGGTAGCAGTCTCGTTTGCGTTCCACCCGACGAACATTAACAAAGTCCCTAAAGGAAGAAAAACCAGTCAGTCAATCAATGGACACAAGAGACAGAAAGACGGGAAGAAAGGATAACCGATACAAAAAAGCCAAATATCGAAGCCTGCTGTATGCTGCGCTGATGTACCTGGCAGACACAACTCCCCCTGCTGCTCCAGCAGAGACATCATATGATACTAGGGTGTTGTCGTCAACCCTCTGGAGGATCTGAGGAGAGGGCAGGAAGCACTCTTAAACTTTGGGACAGCGTGACCTGAACTAAGAAAAATGTTCAAAAGGATAGAAAGATGCGTAAAGATATGTCCAAGTTCTCACCTGGCAGGCAGACACAGTTTTGTTCCACTGGACCATCTTCTCTGGTTGTAGAATTACCTCCTGATACACAAGCTCAGCAGTACACTGCATTAAGGCCTGACCAAAAACCATAATACACATCAAAAGCAAGTATGTCAACATAAATTCAGAATTTTGATCAAACTGTTAGGGAAAAAAAAAAGGGTAATATGACAAAAAAATATGACTGAACATCAATCTTAGTATTTGGCTGCATGTCCTTCAGCTTATTTTCACCATTTCCGCCAGAACTGAAATAAATCTAACCACAGTTGCTGAATTTCTAGCACAGTCTCTCTTTTTTATATGATCTCCTAAGGCAGAGGCCAGCACTGAGGATTTCAAAAACCTAACCGTAGCCTGTAGCATGTAGCGGCCATTTAAAAACCAGTTCTTGTGTGTTTACGGTCACTGTCCTGGTGGAGAACCGCATCATGTAATATTTTCTTCTGCATCCTGACAAGGAGTCCTCTGTTCCGAGACATACTGGACTCTTGGACAATTGTTTGCACAGACATGGTTTCAAGTAACATTCTTAACTTGTGTAATACTGCCATTTACTTACTCAAACCACAACTTCATTACATCACTCTTATAATAAATGACTGTGGCACTAAATATCTTAACCACTGATAGAGTAGTGTTTTAACGTATGGGTCCCTTCTTTGTTTACATCACGCACATGCATGACCAGGCAGGTGACACGATACGCATTCCTGCCGTCAGTTTTGTGCTGTGCTGTTGACCAAAGGTTGTGGTACCTTGCCATGAAACATACCTCTAGTGAAACAGACCTCAAACAAATCATGATTTAAAATATTTAAAGAACTGGCTATGCAAATGCTTTATGAAGAAATAAATTCGCACAACAGGTTTGTTAGCCTTCAAGGATAAACACAATGCATGCATTTGCAGAAAAACTGAATGGAAATGTAATTATTGTTAGCTCACAAGAAAACTCCCCAGGGCATCTTTAATAATCTGTGTCACTGTAAGTACTGTATATACTGTATAGGATGCAGCAAATTTTCCTTTATTTTCAGAAGAAAAATAAGATTGTTTTTAATAAAGAAAAAAAAAGTGCTTTAGTATAGCAGAAGAAAAATGATAACTGCAGAAACCATTCAAGTCCAGTAGCAGAGCATCATGCATGTCACTTACAAGTGCATGTAAGACTGACACTGGGCACGTTTATTACACACTTACAAGTGTAAAAATCTCTGTTTGTTTTCTCTCTTGTTCTAATTTAAGTAATAACTCCACAAGTAACAGCGTAAAACCCTTGGAAAGCAGAGCGCTTCAAACAGCCTTTAGTTATGGAGCATCCTGTACACAGCAGGCTTCCCCTGAATTCCTCTGTGACAACTTACACATGCTAAAGGAGCTCCTTCGTAACATGACTGCAATTCCTGTGAAGCTAGTGTGACACCACCAGGGACTCTCTTCAATAACTGATTTAACTCCCATTAATCTTGATTATGTCACCACTACGCCCTCTAGAGGCTGTTTATATACGTACATGCCCATCAGCTGCGAAGCGAACTTAATTCAGTATTGGCAGAGTGTTATAAAGGACTGAGAGAGCTGCACTGACATACACAGACTTATGCATAAAATGTCAGTGAGGCAGAACACATTAAATGACTTAAAGAGGAATTACTATATGATATGTCTAAACATGATGAATATAAAGACTGTTATGAGTCTAAAAATGATTCCTTCGGGTCACTACCGGAGTTTGTGTTTTGGTAAGACACAGTTTCACAATGAATACACATTGGGCCACTGTACCTTGAGAATGAAAGTCTTTCCGTGGAAGGGAATCTCCAGGGTGTAGACAGAGTCTCCCATGTCCTGACATGAGACAGAACACTGTTAGTGTCACGATGCTTTTGCTTTCTTTTCAAGGAAAACTACTGTAAGAGACAATTCAAATCACACAAAATTTCAGATTCAGAAGAATCGAGTTGTAATTCAACTCAATTTTTTTTAAAATTATTATTGAACCCCAAAAATGGGCGCAGCGGTACCGTTGTGATGCATCTAAGCTGACCTTTGTCTGTGTTTCAGATGCGTTTTAGCAGCCATATACTTACTGGATAGTTATGCACGAGCTGAAAAAAATAAAGCCTCGAAGCCTTAAAAGATGCTTCAGGTCTGGTTCGTTCTTAAAACACTAGTTAAACGTGACTTGTTACATGTAACAGTGTGGACAGATGTATTGATTAAAACGTATGTGTAAATGTCAGACGTGTGCGAGACTGAAAACGTCAGCTGAAGTGCGTGAGGTGTGGATAACGTATAAGAGGTAAGAGACTGGACTTCGGTTACTGGGATGATCTCCCTACCCCACTTACTCCTGGTATTAAAAACATATGTTAATGCCAGTTGCAGGACACACTGGGGTCAGAATGCCATCAGATCGGCCAGTACTCATGTGGAGGTGGTCAGGCCCACACTGTGACTGGATCTACGCCGGCTGTAAATGTAAAAACCCATGGATCGGATCTCATTATCCAGATACAGATCGCATGTTAATACCAGGTGTAAGTGGGGCTCACGTCAAGTCAGTGAAATGTCCTTGAACGTGCATCTCAACCAGAAGGGGGGGGGGGTCTCTTGGAATAAATCAAATACAATGAAACTAAGTCATACACTTACACTGTTTTTTTCAAATTTCCAGTTGTCCTCCTGGGCTAGGATCTGTTCCAACACAGACATGGCCTCACGACCCTGTCGGACGTACTCCTTCTCCTGGACGGAGAGGAATTAAGATAGCAAGAATCACAGTCATCATCGGCTGAAGACAAGCTGGTATAACAGCTAAGTATGAAGACCTGTCAAAGCGATGCAGGTACCTGAGCAGTGACAGCTCTGCGCCCAAGACCCTCCTCATCCAGATCTTCTTCAGAGCCTGCAGACACAAGTGCAGGGCCAAATCTCAGTTTGTAGCTCAAATGGGAAATGTACAAAACACACTGGAAAGAATGGATCCACTGAAGCAGACTGTCCCTGAGGCTGACCCAACAATTACTCATCTATAAGCACACATCACCTGCGACAGACTCAGGTGGAGAGTAGAACTGTCCGTCTGAAACAGCGCGGGGGTAGATCATGGGGGCGCGTTCACAGGCTGCGTTCACTGCTGCTAGGTAGGCTGAGGTAAAAGAGGGAAAACAGTTTCAAAAAATAAAAGAAAAAGAAAAAAGGAGAAACTGATTTTTGTCGGGTCATGTTCAAATTTGTCTGCCGTCTTTCTCTCACCTCTTTCATCATCTGCCTCCTGCGTGAGCACCTTGAAGTCAAGAAACCAGGTCTCCAGCCAGGCCACCACAAAAGAGGTGATGGGCAAAACATAGCCAAAGGCATTCTGGGACAGGAGCTGTGTAGAGACCGAAACTATGTCATTCTAAGGCTCCACAGTATTAAAAAGGACTAGATACACTATCACAGCTTCCATAACATAAGTGGCGGTTGCATTTTATGCTGGTTTACTTGGCCGTTGTTGAATATAAAAAGTTCATTGAGCTATTTAAATGTATCAGACAGAAAAGACGATCAATTATCAGATAGTACATTACTGGCATTTTTTTTAAAAACACAAACACACACACACACAACTCACATTAGATACAATGACCTTAACAACAAGGAAGACACTGGTCACCAAAGTGGTAATCTGTGGAGGAAGGAAGATTTGAATGTGTTAAATACTTCATGGCTAGCACCGAAAATATGAGATTTTACAGTATTTCATCAGTGTGTGTGACTAAGCTCACTTACCGCAATCACCCACCAGTGCTTTAACCGAAAAGCAGCGTAACCCACTTGTAGACACAGGAAACGAAACACGGCAAGGAGCTGAGACCAGGAGGAAGAAACAGAAATGGAAAATGAGCTCAGGCAATTCATGTTGACATGTGTTGCAGAGATGTTGACTTTGTTAATATTTTCTCCACTTGCACCAACAAATGCAGACACGCTAATTCAGATACTTATATTATTATGTGGCTTGATTTACAGTATCTACCTGTTATGACTAGTCACTGAGGGGCGAAAGCTTTCAAAATATGATCAGGGTTACACACAAATACCTATCAATTAAAATGCTATTATTCTACATTGAAATCAAATGAAATGTACACAGACTTGGATTGAACCACTTACAAAGATGTCAAAGAATGAAGACTTGAAGTTATAATGGACAACCTCATTTCCTAAACTGTCCCAGACTGTGCTGGAGATCTAAAGGAGAACACAGCAGAGTCCACATCAGAGTCAAATTGAGTGTTGACCATCAGTTCTGTGGCCAAAAAAAATTCAACACTCACGTTCAACTCAATAATCCACAGAAGCGAGATGAAGAGCAGATCGAACGTCACAAAGAGACAGAAGGTGCGACGGACATCGGAAATGGCCTTGCGCTCCGCAGGTGGTACAAACAAGTACGGGGAAGGGAGGGACAGTGACGTAGAGTAGGAAGCGTTCAGGGAGGCGATGGCGGGGAGGCTGCCCCCAAGCTCCCCATACTCTCCACCCGGCATTCCTGCAGTGAGACAGGAAACTCCCCCCTGCAAAAAAGGAGATAAAGTTGGCGGGCTATGTTGGTTATATTTAGAGCCTAAACAATAAAAAAAACATACCACAGTCTTCTTTAATAAACTGCTCATAACATTTATGGTCTGAGGATTAAGGCATAATCTGTGATAGTCAAAAAGATTTTAATTAGAGAACCAGAAAACAGGAAGCATGGAACCAAATTTGAAACCTTAAAGCACAGATATAAACCATGTGATATTCTTCAGTGATAAGGAAAACATTCAAGTCATTACTTAAGTCTGCATCACCGGCATTGTTGAATCTAGATTAAGACACAACACAAAACTCCTCTCCAGTACACAAGTTTCAGGCAATTTGGATGAACTTGCACTGAAGCTCACACTGGTCTGCGCTTCGCTGTGTGTGAGTTTCCAAAGGAAAAAAAAAAAAGATGTTTTCCATGTTTCCTGCTAAATAATCTAGACAGTTGTGGTTAAGATACTCATCCTATGACAGGGTATTAAAAGATATCATTGTTATCTCATTGCCTTTCCGAATAAAGAAGTCTTTTTTGTCAGTCATCTGCAATGTTACATTAAATCTTCCCCCTCCATTGATATCTTTAAAACTGGTCTAAGGACCGATCTGTTTTCTTTAGCCTCTCAATTGTCAACATGAAGACATGACTAACCACACTCCATCTTTTATGTGTTTGTATTTTACTTTTTCTTTGCCCAATGCTGTTGTTTTTATGATTTAATCCAGATGCTCTATTCTTTTACTAACGTACTTATATCCTCTTATGCGTGTCTGTGTTTTTATTTGATCATTCCTGAGATTTCATTTGATTGTAATCATCAATCAAATGATCCCATAATTTAATATCCCTGTAAAGCCCTTTGGTCACCGTTTGTTGTTTTTAATTGTGGTCTAATAAATCAACTGACAAAAATAAATTGATGATAACTGACTCTGCAATATTACTTGTAAACTAGCGTTTCTCTATTGAAAATGTTACCATAAAGCAGCCAACTCCATAACGAGGGTAACTACACAGAATATTGTGCAACCTCTGTGTAAATAAATGAATATTTAAATAACTATTTGTGCTGTCAGGCGATTGACAGCTGGCCTGCGATGCAGGACTTGATCCGGACTAAGCCATAATTAATTTTGAGTATATTTTAGTGGTGGAGCATTTATTGAAGTATGCTTGCACGATAACATCAGATTCTTGGCAGGAGTTTGACCATTGTTGACCCAGCGAATCGCAACCGTTTCAGTTATATTTCTTAACCATTCTCAGACAACGAACTCAACGTCAACAAGCATCACGAGTCATCTCCGGTTTATTTATTTAACTCGCAAAACTACATTCATCAGCGGCTGCATAGTTCATCTGTTAAATGTTTAAAGTTCACGTTAAGTTTGGTCTTAGTGGTTTCAGACCCCTCCTCCTCCCATCAATTCCACCAACAAACAAACAAACAACTATGTGATGGTGCTTGTCTCTCAGCTAGCAGGCTAACTTACCGTTGTCAAACCCGACAAGACAGCAAAATAATCACCAGAATAGCTGCCACACTTATGTTGTTAACCCTTGTAAACAAACGCAGATGAAACGATGGAGCACACGAAGAACTAGCCGGCGTTGTTATCTACCCCAGTTAGCTTTCGCCGGCTAACTCACCTTCGTTTCTATGCAAGTTTGTTTCACTTGCTAACTGTTACACCGTGAAAAAATGAAATACACACATCCTGTCTCAAGTTGACAGCTGTAGGAAGTAACGCTAAGAAACGGGAAAATTCAGTTAACTTAACCACGCATGAAATTATCCCATAAAAACACAAATTTAAATGATTAAACTCACTTCATTTAGCGCATCATCATCGCCTTGCAAGTCTTCCGGTCAGAACCTTTCAAAGACGAAGCATCGCGGCAAGATGAATCGCTGCCTCTCTTCAACACGGCGAACACCTCAGGTCCGCGCCCTCCAGTGGCCACAATGCGCAACTACACCTCTGTCCGTTTTTAATGTATTTTGGATGGAAGACGTAAAGATAAGGAAACTTCATACCAAAAGTTTAACATAATCTCAGACCAAAACAAAGTCTCCATTACAAAAAACATGAAATTCCCCAAAAAGCATAAAAATATGTCAAAGCATGTCACTACCACCTCAAGGCTAAACCATAGTTCTCACCATATCATTAACTACATTATTTGTTATTGCATAGCCCATCTTATTAAATAGTGTTTGTTTGTTTGTTTGTTTGTTTGTTTGTTTTTTATTTTAGTGCTAGATAAGAAAAAACAGGAATACGGCAGACAAATAACAAACTCGTGATACAAATTACATCATAAATTAAAAGACAGAAAACAGCCCCCAAAAATAATTTTAATAAACAAAACAACACGACACGTCACAAAACAACAAAACAACACAAAACTTATCTTTTTTTCCTTCAACCCAGCACTGGTGGCCTCGGCCCAGGGACCACAGATGAAAATTAGCTTTTACCCAAGTCTGGTATATTAAATGTTTTGTGCATTGTCCTTATTAAATAAACAATAAATAAAAATCCACAAAGTAGATATCGTTTACAATGTGATTGAAGGCTGGGGTGACACTCTGTGTTCTGTATTTTTTTGTTTGTTTGTTTGTTTTGTTGTTGTTTTTTTTTAGATCATTAAATAACTAGTGGTAATGAGTGAACCAGCAGTTTTTTTCTCAGAAATTGGTACACTTACACCGTAAACCGCATATGACTTAAAGCGGTCCGAAAAGTGTTTAGACGCGTTTCCTAGGAGATTTATTACGCTACTGTTTCCGCCTTTGAGTTTCCATAGATTTCTTTGTAACCATGGGGACACACTGCCCCCCTGGTGGCCACGGTGTGTAACTGACACCGCGTCTGTCATGAGTTGTATTTTGAAAGTGTGACCGGAGGCGTTACTATGGTGCTGCGCTTTAATTAGTGTGGACTGGTTAACGACGGGGCTTCCTGTTGATCGCGGGTCATTCCGGGGACCCCAGGCGGTTTTAATATCTGTTTTAAAACGGTCGACAGAGGTGTAGTTACGGGCCATGGCCACTAGGGGAGGGGGGTGGCAGTAACTTCACAGTCGTTCGCGCGGAGACCGCAGCCTCACGCTGAAACGCCTCGTTGCGAAAGGACGTTCGACGCAGCGCTTTCGGAGTCGACGGGGGTCCGCGCAGGCGCTGTTTTACGGGAAGGGAAAAACAAAAAAAAAATGTTCAACTCGAAGCGAAACCCCGTCGTCATTTCAAAAGCCGAAACGGGCCGTAGCGAGACGATACCGGTCTCTCAGATCCGGACGCCGAAGATCACTGGACCGCCGTTTTGGCGCCGTCAGACAGACGCACTCCCGGGCTTCGTTGGAAAAACCCAATGTGACCTCGCAGACGCTTCAAACCAGTGTTTCAGCGAGACGTATCGGCCCGGCAACGCAGCGTTTCACCGACGCACCGCGCAGCGTTCGAGTCCGTTTAATATTATGATGTTTCTTTGCACTTTATCACCGACGGGCGGTGACAGCAGTCAAAGAAAAAGCACTGCATCCGCACTAGTGACCAAGAGGAGGGAGAAGAAGAAACTCATATATACACTCATATACGCAATATAATATATATATATATGTGTGTGTGTGTGTGTGTGTGTGTGTACTTCGTAAAGCTTTTGATATCATCCGAGAAAAGCATTAAATTACGCCTTTTTGTTTGCCTGTCTTGACAAGTAGGGGATGTTTAGCACATGGGCTTGCGCTATGGATTAAAGTCAAGACCGTCACACACCGAGCACTCCCTCAACACCGAATACCGTGTCAAATACGGTGCGTTCAGACCAGCCTTTGCCTTTCAGCGCCGGCATATTTCACGGCTTTTGGCTTCGTCAAATTCGCTCGGAGCTAATCGCGTGGAGAGAGGGGTCAGCTCACGTCGGATCGGCCGACGAGTTTGTGGATGTCAACTTTCTGAAGTGACACAGACTCAAATAGGGGGTTGAATTTATTCAGTGGAGTGGAGCTGTGAAGGGAACTACACTGTACGTGGACAATGAGAGGGAAAAAATATAATGATAGTTCGGTGGTAAAATACACATTTCGGTGACATTCTTGAACAGACCCTGTTTTGTGTAACTAATTTTAAAAAAAAAAGATCTTTATGAGTTTACCCTTCCTCTGTATCCCCAAATAACAGCTGTTGAAATAAGCGCAGGTGGACTCTCCACCACGCCCTGGGTCACTTTGCACCAAAACGGTCTCATGTGAGGATAAAGTGGAGATAAAACCAAGCGACTGATTGTTTCATGGATCCTTCCTCACACGGTGACGGCTAAGAGATTGTGCAGCGACACAACATCAGTGAATTGATGAAGTCAGATTTCACACACACACACACACACACAGACAGACAAGAAATAAGGATCAGGTTAAAGGAGAAAAGGAAAAAACTTTATTTTGATATCATATTGTTGCTCACTTTAAAACAACCACATCACGTTGAGAAACAAGAAAATGGAAACAAAAAAAAAAAAGTAAAAGAAAACTAGAGGCAGAAGAAGCATTGAGAGTTCGTACACGTCTTTCCATGGTGGTTTTCTTCTCACCCAAGGGGGAGAGGGGAGGTGGACAGAGAGCGGAGGAGGGAGGGCGGCGTCGGGTGCACAGCCTGCTCACCCAGGTCACCCGACCGTTTGGGCAGGTCAGAGGTCAGAGGTCAGCAAAAGCGTCGCACAGTTTTTAGTTGTACAAACAGCCGCCCGGGCGACACGAGCGGCGAGACTCGGTCGTCCCGTGGCACAGCCGGAGACCTTCTTATAATCAGAGCCCGTTCCTTCGGTTACACTGGAAATTAAATTAGACGGATGCTGAGCAGACACGTTCTCAAAACTGTTGCTGACGCACCTGTGGTAAAAAAAAGAGCACAGCACATTTGTGCAGTGACCGTTTTTCCCAAGGGGCCGGTCGAACTGTACCGGGCCCAGGGTCAGGCCCTCTCTGCTGCCATGCTCGGTGCAGGCGTGTGAGTCTTTTTGAGTAACTTGACTCGGAGAGCAGAAACGGGACAGAGCCACCGAACATTAGATTAGAAAAATGGCTCTTACAGCGGATCCGCACCATACAAATCTCGGGTGAACGATTAAAAAGATGGCAGTAAAAAACAGTGTTAACGTACAAAAGGGGAATCCGTGAGCACTGACAAATCCCCGATGAGTTTAACACTACTGGAAAAGACTTCAAATTTAAAAAATTGTTTTTTGTTTTTTTCAAATTCCTTAACAGGTTTGTCAGTTCGCAATGAATCGGGTTCAAATGTGTGAGGCATGGAGCAAGTGGTAGGGTATTGTATTTCAATCACATCAGAGGTAGCTTTGCCCTTGACATATTTATTTTATTTTATTTATTTTTTTTTACGTGTGCTCAAAAATGAAAAGCATGGTATGAAACATCCCACTTGCTCATAAATTCACCACGACAATAGACAAACATTTGTGGCGCTCATCATTAGATCCTACGGAAAGTGATGCTCCACCCCAGTTGGTTCTGGCCTCTTAGCTTTTTATTATGGACGAGCAGAGCAGAAGTAGATTACGAGACAGAAACGGCTTGAGGAGTTTCTATGGGCGTTTTTATGCTTTTTTTTTAAATTTAGGCTTTGAAAAAAAAAAAGGTCATTATTGGAAACAGCTGGAGTCGACGTTAATTAAAGTTGACCAACAGCTGCTGTTTCTTTTGATCAATAAAACAAACAATTGGAAAATGTTCTACAAAGAGTTAAGTACTGAATTTTGAATATGCTGAGTGACCGCAGACCCCAGATAGCATCAAAAGCAGGGTTTGATTTGAATGAAAACGTTGGGGGTTATTCTTTGTCAAGGCAGTTCTTGGCTGGAGATGCACTTTAAATCTGTCCTTCCTACTTTCTACCACCAGGTGGCAGCGTGTGCTCGTTTTAACCGAAGGGCCGACCGGTGAAAGCGCCGCAAACCGGAGCGACGACGCAGGCGGTCGTTTCAAAATAAAGTGGCACGCACCTTTCAAGACCCTCAGGTGGGTCTCGAAGACCTCTGAAAAGGGTCACACACCAGACAGTCTTTGTTACAGCTGTGCCCAAGAGAGTCTATATGTGTGTTTATTGTGGTAATTGCTTCGCCCTTTAAAGGAACACCGGGCTCTGTGCAGAAGCATTTAGGATGAGAGAGGACTGGTCTTACGGGGTATTTGGTCACGTTGACCTTGGACCCCTCTACTCTCATTATAAACAAAGGGACATCGGGGCCAAGGTGGCGTCTGCAGTCTGCTCTGTCAGTAGCTCATTCCTCACCTGCTCATATGGGCTGACCCCCCCCCCCCTTCGCTACACAGACTCCCCCTCCGTCCTCTCTTTAATCCGTCTGACCCTTTAGAGGTGAAGTGGCACAGCAACCTTTGCTCTCTCACGCCATTGGATTTCATGGAAGTATCTACCATTCGGTCGACCCGTCTCTCATCCCCACCTGTGCATCCAGGCTCCTCATATTCAAACACCCACAAAAACACCCATCTCTTCATTTTGTCTGAGTTCCTCAGGTTTTAACCATTTGACAAACAACACCTTCACTCTCCCCAAACCTTCCCTCCAAACGTTTGCCCCGCTCTCTCTCTCCCTCTCTCCCTCTCTCTCCCTCTCTCTCTCCCTCTCTCTCCCTCTCAGATACTCCCTCGACTGTTCTCCTCTGTTGTTGCCTGGGTTTTGTCCCCCTCCCCGTCTTCTTCCTTCTCGTCCTCCTCCTCTTCCTCTTGTGCCGCTTGGATCTGCCTGGCCGTCTCCCTCACGCTGGAGAACTTGTCTGGCTGCTCAGTGGTCGCTGTCTCGTGGTGATCTGAGGAGACAAAAGGTCCGAGGTCAAAAGAGGCGGCAGTACGATCGTGACGTCTTGTTTTGCTTTTCGTAATTGTAACCATAGATATCTGTGCTTCATAAGTGCCGTATTTAGTGGGTTTGGTTTGGATTTACGATTACTTGTGAAGTTAATCCAAGTGAAAGAGATGCCTGCTGGGAAGGAAGGCGCTCGTACTGACAGCAGAACCGAAGCAGTTAGTCGATTAATTGATTAGTCGCGCCACAAAAAAAACATTAATCGATGAATCGTTTTTTTAAAAATGACAACAATCCCTGCTTCTTGCCTCTTCGTGCTCTGTGATAGTAAACTGAATATCCTTGTGTTTTTAGATGGTCAACCGAAAAAACGACATTTAAAGTCATCATGTTTAGTTGTGGGAAGTGAGAGATGCACATTTTTCACTATTTCACTGTATAAACAATCAATTGATTAATCAAAAAAAAAAACGATAATAAGATGATGAAATAATCGTTAGTTCCAGCCCTATTTGTCATTTTTGTCTCCCTGTACTTGAAGGCAAAGGTTGCGTAATACTCTCAACGTTTGTTTCTCGTCATAATTGCTTATTTAGTGTTATTGACAAGCATATAGATTGGTGCATACTTAATGAAATTAAAATGGAAACATTTCCGGTGATTTTACCTGAATTTCCTGTTTATTTGTTCCTTGCTTGGCTGCAAACCCACTTCAGAACTTCAGAAACAAACTGGATGAGACTGAAGTGAGACTTTATTCTTATTCCTGAAAAATTTTATACTTTTAAGAAACTAGGTTTTCATCCGTTGTCAGTCGCGTGAAGATTAGTTCTAGGTTGCCGGGTTCGATCATTTTATTCTTGTTTTCTGTCTGTGATAGCGTGGATAGAGCCCGAACTGTGCCACTCGACTGAAGGAACAGATGAACTGTAATCAAGGAGCTCTCAACATCCTGCTTGGGTACTTTGTGTTTCAGCAGGCTTCCACAAAGGGATTTATTGAAAGAGCCTGTCATCGAGGCCGACAGAGCAATAATTCTGAATGAAATGCCACGGTTCTCGTGGAGATTAAAAACCTATAATTTTCCAGCATAAAACGAAATAAAACATAATAAAGAAGCGTATATGCAAAACAAGTTCGCTTCAACTCAAGATTTGTGTACTACTTATTAGTTTTGTTTTGCAACTCATACCCCAAAACATTGTCAAAAGGTTTTATTCTGCACTAAAACATGAAATAATAGAAGAAGAATTTAGATGGAGGAGAATACTGAACAGGATCGTAGCCCTGCTCTGCACATACAGCATGCTCTGCTTGTTTATTAATCCTGTCTGGCCTCTCTCACTGGTACAGGTGTTTGGCGCCGGACCCTCTGACAGATTCGGGGCGAGGGGAAGTTATGAGAGCGGGGCTGCCTCTGTCAGCACACAGGGCTTCACCTGTGCTGCTGCTCGGCGCACGGAGGAGCTTACGTTACCCTGAAGACCACACAGGACTCTTGCCTGGAGAACAGCAGCTCTGCTCTACTGGCAGCAAATAGGGCTCTCGCATTATTTTGTGTGTTACGTGTCATTTCTGGCCCATTTACTTCTGCCTGTGCCTACTTTACTTTTCTTCCAGCCACCTTTCAAACTGATGTGGTCAGACTTTGAAAACCCGCTGCTGCCAAAGACTGGAATCCCACATTTTTGAGACGATAAAATTTGCAGAGCATTTAACGTATCCTGAGGGATATTTTTTCACGTGGTAGTCAGTTGATAACCGTCAAGCAGGGTGCAATATGAATATACCTGTCTACCTAAAAGAAAGCACTCACCTTGGGCACAGTGAAATAAAAATAAGACATGAACTTTGACTAAACATACTCAGGCTTAAGTTTTGTTTTGATGGATTATCTATCCTGGATAACTTTTCAAATCTGCAGAAGCTATTTTTCACACTGTTCCAGGACGAAAGGCAACAATGGCTTCTTGTAGTAGGAAGAAAAAAGGAGTCTGAAATCTCAGACTATGGGAAATGTGTGTGGACACCATCAGGATAAATATAAAGGAAAAAGGCAAACTCAAGCATTCACACAAACCTAAAGGAAAAATACACCTTTAGATATTTTTACAATGCATATTATGTCACTCTGTGATGTCCGCTGTAATGTTTCTATTGAAGGTTTGTCGTTTCATTTCAATATGGCTATTTGCCCTGACTTTCAACATTTTACCTGGACATGTTTTTGTCCAACTCCAATAACCTAAATAAGTATAATCATAGTAGTAAATGTTTAAAAAGAGATTTTTTTCCCTCCTATTTAAAACTAAATTGCCTCTATGCTAGGAATCTCATAAAAGTGACATCAAACATTTTCTCTTACCTTCAGTTTACCTAAACAGATCATATATATCAGACAATATGTATCATCATATTAAAGTGCTTCAGGGTGTATTTTTCCTTTAAAGAACAACAGTGCTATCCTTGCTGCCACTTTGTGCAGGGTTGTGGTCTCAGCCAGTCGACAGAGAGGCTCCCTCTCACCAGCAGCTTTGGCGGGAGATGTGTCCTCTCCCTCCTCTCCCTGCCAGTGGTCCTCATCCTCCTCCCCTTCACAAGGGTCTTCCAAAGGAGGGTAGGCACCTAGGTTCTGCATATGTGCTTCAGCCATCTTCTGCACAGCTACACACAGGTAAACACAGAGGAAACACACGCACAGCGCGCGCGCACGCACACGCACGCACACACACACAGGCACAAGCACACGCACACACAGGGAGACGGTGACACAAACACATGGACACAGACACAAGGATAGAGGGATATGTTGTTTTGGTTTTACCACGCTTCAACACTGTCAGTTTTTATCAAGCCTCACGGGGTTTTTGAATACATGCCAGGCAAGGAGGATGCCAATTAAACACATGCACTGACAGACAGACAGACAGGCAACTGCAAATCTGTATCACACACTGATTTTTACAGTAGAGCTTTCGCTGTTGTTTTCTATCCCTTCTCTCACCCTGCTCTTCCATCTGTTTGTTTGTACCCTCGTGTTTCCTCGACTGCCCGCCCTCCTCAGCGCTCTCGCCTGACTGGGCCGATTCACACCGTTCTCTCTCTCTGCTTATACACGCTCCTCTCTTCTGTGATATTACCTCAACTCCCCCTCTCACTTCCTCTGGGTCACCTTGGCCTCTCCCTCTTTCACTCTTTCACACCCTAAGATAACACAGTTCGCCACTGAGGCAGGTCACTTTTTTTCTAGCTTAAGGTAGGTTATGTAATTAGACATTTTTCAGAGGTAGCTCTCTTTTTCAATCTCTGCATCTGAGCTGATGAAAGACAGATTTCTGAAACGGGAGCGAGGCTTCCTGTCCCATTATATCATCACTCGATGTGCAATACACACCCAGACATAACCATTAAAGGAGGCTCTGCTGAAAAGCTCAAAGATGTATATTTTGGCTTATTTAGCGAGCACATGCAACAAGCCAAATGCATGTACACATGCAACTGCATGTTGGTGTTCATGTATGTTTTTCTGTCTTATATGTGTGTGTGTGTGTGTGTGTGTGTGTGTGTCTGCCACAGCTGTACACACAACTGACTGTAATCCTGGATGATCCAGACTTTCCTAGACTCACAGTCAGTGTCTCACAGCTGTCACACTATAATCTCTCTCTTTCTCCCTTTCTCTCTCCGTCCCACACAAATATACAGATCCGGCTGGTGAGTGTACAATAAGTCATCTACGCATATCATACATGCGCATGCACAGAATAAAAAAAGAAACAAAGCCTTTTAATGCATATCTACCCATCTGTCACATTCAATGTTTTCTTTGTCTGCTATAATGAAGCATGAAAAGCAAGGAAGAAATTGACTGGAGCGAAGCACGGTAAAACAAAAATGACTTAAACACAAGGTTGAATGGCAACACACACACAACTACCACCTGTCGTATCAATAATGCTTGTACCGACCTCTGAGTGATGGAGGCTGATACACATTTGGATTTACACGTTTTGGTTTGAGCACTCCGTTCTCTCCTACAACCCACTGCAAACAAAGAGAAAAAAAGCATTAATTCCCCTTTAAATCCTCCCTAAAGATCCCCTCCAAACATGTTTTAAGACATATGCAAATACCCTGCTTGGAATAATAATTTCTGTCGATTTGTTATTTCCACAAAAAAGTTCTTTAACTAGGTTAAGATATTTTTTTAAAGTTACATCTACTCTTTCTTCCTTAGTAGAAAGATCCTGAATCTATGAATATGCAAATAGTATTAATTTCAAAAGTCTAACTAATGGGCTCAATATATGTGAAGGTTTCAAGTTTTCTACATCACACTTGTGTTAGTTGCATACGTGACCATGATTGGCTCCCACATTGGACGTGGTGTCACAAAATGGAGATCGCACGCGCGCGTCCAAAACTCAGATTTAAGGCATGAGAAGGCGAATGTGGAAAGAGTCTTCGACAGTCAAACGCTGCACATACTTTGTTCTGCGCAGTGGAGGTCAAACATCCAGGTGCAGTAACAATAAGCAAAACACAAAGAATACGGGGCTTTAACGTTACCTTAAAGTCAGGAAAAAACACATTGTACAACAAATTTACATACCGTACGCGTATGTCTTTGTCCCACTTCGGAGACGAAGGCACGGTAGAGCAAATTAATTATAGAGCACATTTCATACACAACAGCAAATTAGAGGCTTTACAAATAGCATAAAAAATTATGATGCAGTTTATGATGCTGACACGAAGGGACATATCCAAACCCAAGACGCCATGTTTTTTCACGGCTGCACCTTTACACCAAACATTCTGTAGGTCGTCCGCTCCCTTTATTTCTATGGCATAGTCCCTAGCGTTCATGGGCTTCTGAAAATGTTGAAAGATTAAAATTAAAAAGTCACGGAGTTTGAACAGTCGTAGACACAACATGAGTTTGTGACGACACACACATCGGAGGATCCAACGGGGTTGAAAAAGTTAAAACATTACAGGGTAAAAAAAAACCAGTGGGGAGCTGATATTTATGTCGCAGACAGTAGATGATGCAAAATCAAAATGGTAGTATGGAAAAGAAAAACCTGGAGGAGGACAGATGAGCATAAACAGACGCTTATTATAAAAAAAGTGTTTTGACTTCACCTTTACCTGATGGGTGGACTGATCATCCTCGGGAGATGATTGGTCGGCTACTCTGAACAGCGTGGCAGGTGTGGGCCTTCTGCGTCGGATCTATAAACAAACACACACACACAAACATAAAGAGCAGCCATAAATAAATGAGTAATTAAACACTGTATTATTAATAATGCTCAGCACAAAGCCGTATCAGTCAAATGGAAGATGCTGACAGCTTGTGCTGGTGCCCAGTGGGCTGATGGGTCAAACAGCCAAAAGCAAGTGTCAGCGCTCAATACTGGTCAGGTGAGAGTGAATGCCATGGTCAGCCGAGCAGCGGAAGACTCATTACGTAACCCTCTGAACCCACAGACAGATACGGTTCAAAGTGAACGTAATGTGCTGTAGAACAGAAGCTGAACTGATGTTTGCTGAATCGAGTTTGAAATTAACCAGCATTTAAGAAATGCTAAATCTTTTTATACCGGATTTATTTGAAATGAATGACCCACTCACATGACACATAATGTCTTAAGTGTGTTTGATTACCTCAGTGTACCACATATGGTCATGTACACCCTCATAAACAGAGGGACCATGGAAATAGGCTTTTAGACTAAATGAGCCCCAGCATTCAGCCCAGGCACTCCCCTCCACTCTCCAGTCCCACAGACTGTTCCCTGGAGGCTGAAGCCAGGTCGCTGATGGCCTGAGAGCCAAACCGGGGCCAGGCGAACTGCAGGTCTGCACTTCACCTCTAACACAAGTCGCTGTACACAGTGAACTCCCTGTCTTTACAGGAACAAATGCCCAGCTGTGCCCATGCACCCAGCTACCTGTGTCGTGCCCTGCCGGTGGGAGTGTACTTCACAGCTTGTTTGATAAACTGATACTCAGTGGATTCAATTTAAAGTATCAAGCACCAACCCCTGTAGACTTGAAGGGAGACTGTAAAACGTTTATGGCCCTCTTAACATGCTTAACAGGGTTCTGCATGACAACAGGTGCAGGAGTTGTTTATTAAGCTGTAATGTGGCAAAAATATAAGTGTTTAGAACGTTCTCAGCATCCAGAAATTAATCAGCAACTAGTCTGATAATCAATTAATTGTTAAAGTCATTAATTCATGACAAAATGCTGCTTTTTGCTGTTTAATGTCATTGTAAATTTAAATACCTTTTGGTTTTGGACCTTTAGAACTTGCTTTGGGGATTCTGATGGGCAATTTATAATTCTTTTCTGACATTTTATAGACTAAATGATACAAGATGTCTCCAGATATACTGGCGACTAGTTGCCAGCCGACACAAGATTGCAGCAGAGACGTTCATTGTGGTGCACGAGCAGTTTAAAGTTTCTGTGGACGTTTTGCTATGTTTTTTCACCGGTCCATTGAAATCGGCACCAGCTTAAGTTTAACACAAACTGCAAACCCTTTACACGCTACCTTTCAAGAAAACAGGAAGTGAGTGTTTGATAGTCAAAAGATTATTTTGGGGTGGAGTATCACTTTCACAGTCATACTGAACTGCTGAACTGAACTGCTTCATAAAGAAAGATTTACATGCAGAGCTCAATGCTTTGACTCACTTCCCAACAATTCCAGAGGATTAAGAGCTGACATCTGGAAAATTCTCTTTTGGGAAAATATTGGATAAAATAAAGAGTACAGAGAATAAAAACGGTGCAGCTAAGTGGACTTGGCAGGTCCGGCAAACAAGGTATTGAGAGTGTCCTCTGTGGAGCAAGCCAACCTTGACATGAACCCTGGTGTTGTTGCTTACGGCACCACATAACATCATAGGAAGCAAGTGAAGTAGTCTATCTTGTGAAGCAAGGTGTGCGTCATCAGAGTGAGGCGCATGTTGCCAAAGCAGAGGCTTGCTGGTCCGCGTTGCGGAAAGCTGCCGCTGTCAAACACAACAACACAGAGTAATCAAGCATAGATTTCACCCGTATTTATGACACCAGACACACATTTTAATCTCATCACGCAACTTCCAGCTCTTCCCTCTCACCTGCATCACCCACATCTGTCTCTCTCCCGTTCACCTCTCATTTCCATCTCACTTTATCCTCTGCTTCCTCTATCCTGTTTACTTCCATATCCACATATCCATCCTTCATTCCTTGACAGTGACATTACCCTCATCCTCCTCTCTTCCGCTCTCCTCTCCATCACCCACGTGCGTCAGAAGGGAAATCATAATATAATCCTTTTGTTTGCTGACTTGTCCATCCTTTCCTCTCTTCAATTGATCTCTCTCTCTCTCTCTTTATTTGCAGGGAACATTCATGGGGCTTCCTCTGCCCCCCGTCTCCCCTATCTCTCTCCACTGGCAAGGCCTGGAGGCCTGGGGCTCCTTGCTGCTGTGAACCCTGCTGCCTTTGCCTGCCTGACACCTGGCACCAGCCGTCCAGAGAAGCCTGAGGTGGCTCACACACAGACCCTTGAGAGTAAGCAGACACCAGATGTTGCGACGACCAAGCCTATGCCAGAGTCCTGTGGCTTTAAAGCCATTTAACTTGGAAAACTAGTGGATTGTTCCTCTACATCCTCGTCATGCAGACTTGTAAGGTTTGAGAGGTCCAAGGGCAAACAGAAGTTAACTTATTACCATTCCAACAAATTCTCAACATATCAACTCCTAAACTGAAACAATTGATCAATTAATCAATTAGATGATTAACAGAAAGATAACTAATTAATAGCAACTATGCTGATAATTGTTTAAATGTTTTTCATGCAAACACACCAAAAACTCCCAAGTTTTAAATATTTTCTGCTTTTCTTTGTTATATGTCATGTTAAAAAATATCTTTGGGTTTTGGACTGTTCATAAAAATCTTAAGAGAAACATTTATCAGCGATACATCTAGTGCAAATTTCCAAAGCGATGTACTATACGCAATGTCCCAGGCCTTGTACATTCATCTATTATTTTTCCTTTCTCTGTAGTGAAAATTATGAAACAAAAGCAAACATTTTCCAAATTACTAAGCTGCCTGAAGTCCATTTCATGACTCCTTAAAATGGTCAAAGCTTTCTTTCCATCTAATGAAGTGTGTCACTGAAAGAGACAGTTGCCCAATGAAAGCGGGGAAAGATTCATAAGTACAGAGTCGAGGTTCATTTACTGACACAAAAATAGGGATGGTGAGACAAATGGAAGATAAAATGGTTGGGTGGGATAATTGAGGTCACTGAGAAGTATCATCTGATTATCTTTGTACCTCAAGGCGTGCTCACATACAGTGTGTGTGTGCGTGTGTGTGTGTGTGTGTGTGTGTGTGTGTACGTGTGTGTACACAGTAGGTGTCTGTCATCCCAATGTCATCCCGGTTATCGTCATGGCGATCTTGTTAAATGCCAAGACTTGACCTCCTAAACCAGGAAAAGGACAGCAGTCTACACCGAGCTGTAAAACGGGTTGTAAAGTAGACTAAAATGACGTGAAAAAATTAAAAGCATGGAGTCAATAAACGCAGGTATTCTTCTCTTTTTTTTTAATGCACGTTTATAAACAGAAGGTGATGGCGGTGGTGGTGACATGCACTGCTGCCGTATGACATTGCGATGTCAGATGAAATAAACACGCATAGTGACTCTAGTAATTTTCCAGCCTTAAAAACCACCCCACTCTGCCCGAGTTACATAATACGGTATGTGACTTCCTCATTTACGCCAACACTGGGGCACAGCGTGTGAGATTACTGCAGCTATGCTTTATCCCTCCCCCCTCCCTCCTCTACTTCTCTAACCCCCCCCCCGCCCTCAATCTCCCAAACCTTCTCCTCTCCTGGCCGCTATTGTTTTTGTACCAAGATCAGTCGAGCTGCTTTGGACTTGCATGGAGGGGGCTCTAAGCAGCTGCTGAGGCGGCCTTTCAGCGGCTCCACAGGTGTATGCCCGCAGGCTTCCCCAAGAGGCAGCAGCATCTCATTAGTTTTCACACAGAGCTTTGTCCTCAATAAAAACATTGGCTCGTGGATCAGAGCATAGATTGGAGATACATCAGTTTATCTAAAGCTCATGAGTGAATTTGAAAAATGTGCTGACTCCACATTGTGTGTCTGAAAGGGGAGATAGAGCGATAGAGAGAAACCGCTAGATTCACTGAAAGATGGCAGACTACAAACTCAGTTTGGTAAGACACACCTAAAACTCCTCTACGTTTCAATGTAATACCCGTTTTTTAAGTTTTCATTAATGATCATGCTTTCATATTCCTTACTTTCGTTGATTTGATGGTGTATTTCTTTAAACCTCTGTAAAGCCATTTCAAAGTGCTTTTTTTGAGATTTGGCATGTAAATGAAAATCATGCAAATGGTTGTATTTTTATAGGTCTATCAAATTAAATTGGAGCCAAGGAGGTTAAGTAGCCAAGAATGACTATAATATGGGATTCCTATACCTCACTCTGTGCTGTGTGGGGTACATGACTCATTGGTAAATGTTGACTTTGCACATGTCTGTGTGCACAACGTATGTGTGTTGGCTCAGCACAGTCTTGCGTAGCAGCCAGGGTGCAGATCGGGCTGATATGGGTCTGCTCCCCGGTGGCTGGTGCTGTCGTGGCCAGGCCTATAAAAAGCAGCAGCAGTAGGACGGCAAAAACTAGATCGGAGGAGTCTCTCGGGGCTCTGCGGGATGAGACAGAAAGGCTCTAAAACTCTGCCCTGCACCAGCGCTAACAGTTGAGCGTCTCCAGGGGAGTCAGCTCTGCAGATCCGGCCTCGGCGCATAGACAACACTGAGAGAAACACACCACAGATTTCCTTCCCTGTCAGCTACCATCCCTTGAGTCCAGTAGCACTCTATTACATCGGGCCATCCTATCAAGCAGTGTGTGTCAACTCTCTCCGATAGAGGTGGGAGCGTGACTTAGGTCGATACGAAGTTCGCTCTCTCGTGGCCCGGCTGTAACCTGGCTCCAGATGGATAGATATGGATTTGTACAAGATTGATTCGCAGTTATGGCCTCTCCCCACCGGTGCATACCACTGCATTACTCAGAGACAAGCGCATGTGTATGTGCAGACAACATACAGTACACCCATGGGAACACACATAAACTAAGAAGCAGTAGATGGAGTATTTTTTTTTTACAGTAAAAGAAATGCAAACGGATGTAGGATCACAAACTAGCCAACAAACAAACAAACAGCAACCCAAAAATATTAACCAAACTATATGACAAAGAGCTAAATGTGAAACTGGAGGACATACTGTATGATTGGCATCCAAGATAAAGGTGCCAGTGTGATTTAATTGCTTGTCTTTTGGTCTGCATTTCTGAGCTTGGTCTTTGTGTTTGTTGGTCCCGGATTCTGTGTGCTGCCCCTCCCACTGAAGACGGATGACCTTTACGTCGGTTGTTTTGTGATCCCTCCTTTCTTTGTGTTTCTTCTACTGATTAAAACTGCCTCAATTTGACTCCAATCTAAGAACTTCTGTTGCCCGCACTGTTTTGCCCTCGCCTTCTTTCTGTTAGGGGCGAGTCTTTCAGTGCCCCCTCCGCACAACCTCAGGCACGTCTTCTGAATACAAATTTCCCTCTCTCTCCTCATGAGGCTGTTCATCTCAGCTCTCTGAGCCCACCTCTGGTTGAGAGGTCTTCTGCTGCTGCCGTTTTATTCCCCATTTCTGCTGTCGCGATCTTTAGCCGGTTTGAACTCTGAAGAGCAACTCAACCTTATTAAATGAAGTGGCAGAACCCCATGTGGTGCTCTAAGTGCAATCTAGCAACGGGTTCAACAGTACAATAAGTTGAAAAACGATCCCTCTTAGCATGGGCTGAGTGTTCTCTTTTTCTGTTAATTTATTTCTGGTGCAGACGATACTTCCCAGGTTGCAAGTGTTTTGTAAGATCCGTTATAAATAGCGGAATAACGTTACATCATATTGACTGGGGAATACATTGCACGTTTAACCATTCCAAACATTGAAAACATTAATTGGGCAATGGTAGTTCGATGGAAGTTCAAACTAGTTTAGCAAATTCAAAGTACACAATTTCAAAATAACAGTGTTGTTGTCTGTGTCTTATCTGATTACTGCGCACAACAGTTTATCTATTTAGATTTTGTTGTGGGGAGGCTATGAGATAACACGCCAGACTTTTTTTGAGCTCCAAGATGGAAAATGTCAGCAGCGTTAATCGACATCATCATCTCCGCTTGCTGTTTTGTTAGTGAGCATATTCACACCGGAATTTTAGGGAATTAGATTTTTTTTTTTAAATGTTGTCTGCTGTCTATGTTAGCTGTTGTCAGGATTAAACCTAAATACCAGGCCAAAGTGCCCCATCCTGACAAAGCTGGCGGACAATCTGTTTCCGTAAGCATGACAAATAAACAACCAAAAGCCACTGACCAGATCTATTATATGACAAATAGCTATGTCAGACACATCCAGGCTACACTCAGTCATCACTCACAGACAGTGCTGCCAGGCGGCTTCAACAAGGCTTCACTGAGTAACACCCGGTTGTCGAGTTTCCAGCTGTTTCAAAGAGGGTCAAGGACGTGGCTCCACAAATTAGAAACCCAACTGCAGCTCGGTGAGGTCCGAGGTCTGTCAAATATGCATTATTTGCTCATTGAACCGCATTGCTGAATACCCATAAGTCTGAGATGCTGCTGCATGTTGCTACTCAACATTCACATAGCACTTTTGTGGTGACCTTCGCCCCCACCACTGGCTAACTGAATAAACAGATGGCTGGAGATAGCATCTGGAGGGGGTCTCCAATGACCCCCAAATAGGAAATGTAATTACGCTGCACCCACTGGCAGAATGATATCATACTCAGACAACCCCCCCCCCCCTTTCCTCCGTCTCCTCTGTCTCACAGCATCCCCCAGCATTTATGTAATTAGCTGCTGGTAGCTGTTTGGCCTGTTGTTCCAGAGACTGTTGGAAGAAAGGTTTAACATCACTACACAACGGAAATAATGTGCCAACGGATGATGACTGATGGGAAGCCACCTGCCAGGCCACGGCACACACTGGAGCAAGACACAGGGTGAGGCGACAACAGGGGATGTGCCAATCAAGGCTTTCACAGAGACGATGGCACGGCTAACAGCCTGCAAACACAGAGATAATTCTGTTTTTCCTGTTCATGCACTTGAATTCGGTGGAGTCACATTGTGCAGCTGACAAAGACCAGTTCCAGAGGTCAACAAGCAGGTACAAACGCAGTACAGAGTAGCTATAGCTACTCATTTGTAACGCCATATGTACCATCAAGTGATAAATTAAAAAAAAGGCTACTGTTGATGGTTACTATGCAGCCTACAGCTCATTGCTGGGATGCAGATGGTATGTATAAACTCACCTAAGAGCACAATTTCAACATCACTTAAGATTATAACCAAGATTTATTAGCACTAGGTTGAAATGGTTCAAAACCTGTGAAAACCCCTTAATTTATCATTTGACTGCGTAAATAAAAATTAAAAAACTGGTTTTGCGTCTCAGGAAGACAAACCATTTGCTACTGTGATGTTTCTACATAACCTTGTTTCTGCTTTGACTCATTCCCTCCTAAACATATTGAAGATGACCTGCTGTGCCCTTGTGCAAGCTCATTACGTTTCAGGCAGATAAACATGGAAAAAAAAAAGTCTCAACCACTGTGATGAAAATCAGAGATTACAACAGCCACAGCAGCAATAACGTAATGCCATGTCTTTTTTGTGTTGATGAAACAGGGATCGAGACCAATCCCATTTGTTTTGAGTCACACCTCAGTGCTCCTCTTAATATGCCTACATCAGTGTGACCATCCTGTGTCTCTTTAACAAGAGAAGGGAACTCCAGCTTCAGCTCCTGACCTTGATGGTGAAATCAGGGGGGAGGAAGGCAGTTCAGAGTTGCAGTTCAGTGTCTGGGTCTGGACACACTTGCAATTAACCCACTGACATCTGAAAAGTCAGGTCCAGATCCTGTCCAGCCCTTACCCCCAACCCCCATTTCTCTCCCGCTGTGCAACTGCTGCCATTCTAATCCTCTTCCCCTCCTCTCATCATGGATATGGCTGTTGGCTGCTGTCGCTACGGCCGGGGCTAAAAGACCAAGTGCTTCAGATGCGCCACGATTTCGCTGCACGATCACAGACAGGAAAAAAGGTGGATGTGCAGATAGAGATGACTGAATCGACATTAGAGGGATGTATCTCTTCATGCCCGATTACTGCCTGACTGGGTTTGATTAACGATGATCCCTGAAGCGACAACTGAGTGAATCAGTGGGGCAATGACACCGACTGACAAAAGAGGATTTGTTGACCGTAATTCTGAAAGGCTGAGGGGGCATGTTGAAGCTTCGCAGGCCTCCCTCAAGTTCTGAAGTGTGCTAGGGCACGCTTGAGGTGCAGGGCGCATTATGGCGTATTTCCAACGCACTGTGTACACTGTCAGCAGGCGACAAATCACTCTACCCATGCTCAATATTTATGTTTTTTAACTGTTTACACATTACACATCCATGCAGACAGAAGCGATGAGAAGACGATAGATTGTTCAGTTAATATTATCATTAAGAGAATGCGGTTTTCAGAATAAAACACTAGTGACTTTCTTGCACAGGAGCTGCACTGCTAAAACAAAGTGGAGAAGGGGGCATTAAAGAAAACCTTGTGCCAAACTGTGCTAACAGATACAGGCCATGAACACGTTGCCCCAGAGTCATTAACGGATCGAAATGCCTGGAATGTCAAAAACAGTGAGGAACAAACACATACGCAACCTACAGAAGACAGAGTCCCATTGATGGGGTCCAACCTGCAATTACAATCTGTGGTTTCCAGCAAGGAAAGTAATTTCTTTCCCAACTACTTTTTCCACTACAAACATCAACAAACTGCTTTGGGCAAGCAAAACAAAAAAGTTCATTTTCATAAAACTGAGAGATGACGTCAGTGGGCAAACTGAGTCATACCACTACAGTGACAATCCTGACTGTCCACATGCATCGAAAGATCACTGCACCCTCTTGCCCAGTCCCAGCATGCACTGTGCCATCCAACAAGATGTTCTTTCTGCAAGTGCATGTTGACAGTCCCCCAGACTGCTAATGTTTACCCACAAACACTCGCTGCATCAAAGGTCGATGTTTGACGTTTAACCCAGAGACTGGACCGGGTGAGGATGACGGGGAAGGTTGGAGTTGGGCAGGGCATGGAAACCTAAGTCGCCCGTAACCCTGTTAGATTTAATATAGATGAATGTGGAAGTGTTTGCCATTGGCAAGCGTTGGACTGATGCCCTTTACCATCCTTTCATATTCTTTTTGATTTTCTGAGGTTCCTGTCCGTTCAAAGGCCTGACATGAGCTGACCAGATCAGGTTGAGTGGTGAGAGGAGTAACACTGAGAGATGTCTCCTTGTTGAATCCACAGGGAGGCAGACCTGTAGGGAATCAGAGATGCAGCCTCTACACCATGACCCTAATCTCTGTCCATTATGCACATTACCCTACGTCACTTGCAAAGGACGCAGGATTGGTGTGTGTGTGGAGTGGGGGTAGGGATGGTAAACAGAACCATGTGCTTTTCTGCGCTGTTGCAGATGATCACGACTTTGCTCCTGACCTCTCAATGTGAAGATTACTAAAGAAAGATAATCTTAAAAAGTCATTTATTCTACGAGGATTTCAATAAGATACTCAGATGACAGAACATAGACATCAAAGATGCCAAGGATGGCAGCGGAAAGCAAGAAAGGAAATATTATGATGACAAATGAGTTTTTGGAGTCTAAAAAAATCTAGTACAAGCACTTTAGGTCTTGAGAGAATACTTGTAATAGGAAAGAAAGGAGTGCAGTTCACAAATCGGAGAAGTGAGAAAACTTTGCTTCTGTCCAAAATTTCAATCAAGTGACGTTCAGGTTGGCCTGAATGATTCGCAGAACACATTGCGATCAGCGGATTATTGTTTATTGAAAGAGAGGTTGCTTTTGAATTGTTAGAACGTAATTTTTAATGCATTAAGCCCCACAAACAAAATTCCACTCATCTTCAGTGTATTGAAGAAGACAAGAACAGATGTGTCAAAACCTGGCCAAATAAAACCAAGACAATCTGCGTGGCAAAAGACTACTTGGGGGAAACAAGAAAGGGTTAATTGTTGTTATTTGGGTATTTTTATTGTAGACATTGCAGACAAATAAAGCATAGGAGAGAAGTAGAGAAATAGTTGCTGTTTTCTCCCGCTGTATGCAACATTTCACTGAGTGGGCGGTAACACCAAACAGCACTCACACATACATATCTACAAACAAGCAACAGCACCAATGTTAACAACCTATCCAGACAGAGCTGTCCATTAAATCTGACCTTTTAGATGCCGAACTGTGGGGAAGCTTTGGGCCACAGAGTCGTGCAGCTCATCTCCATAGTAACAAGGCCCCGGCAGCTCAGTCCGAGACCGAGCTGCCCCGGCAGTTCAGTCTATAGCAGTTTTTCGGCGGTTTAAATGCCATCAGAAACAATAGCAAGGAGTTACCGGTTGTTCAGAAGAATGGTACAGTCATCAGCACCTCATTAGCAAAGATGGACTTGCGGGCAACAGTAATTGCTGTGGGAGGAGAAGGGAATGAAATGAGTGTCATTAACAGTTAACCCTGCCCACCCACTCATCCGTGGAGTATCCCATCAGACCCCTGGTAGATGCTATCTGCTTTTTACACAGTCATAAACAGATCCTGTCCTGAACGTCCATTAAGTTTCCCATATTCCCCTTCAGCACATTCGCTGCTTTTTTTGTAACAATCAGCATTCATTCGCTTGCGCCCATGCTCGCATACACACAACCGATTTCTCAAATTGAGTATCATCAGCAACCAACCTGAGGCTTTATGTTTTTTATGCTCTGGAATCGTGTACATGACATGGATGGCTGAATGAACTGGCGTCCCAAACAGTAGTGCCAAGCTGACGCAGAAGTTTTAGCACATGCAACCAAATCTTAAGGTAAAGGGAAGGGCCGGCCTGTAGGAGGAGAGCCAGCCAACAAGCCAAAATATAACTGAATGCTGTTTGACCATACGGTGACTGAGCAATAAGGTCCTCCCCAAACAAGAAGGGGGTGAGAGAATTTTTTTTATTGAAGGAGCAGCTCACATATGGTAGATTGATATCCTGTAGTTTCTTGGAAGAGATGATAGGGATCAGAGAATGCTGACAGGACATGAGAAATAGAGAAAATAAGAGAGAGAGGATGAGAGCAAGTTTTTATGTGTATATGTAAGTGGAAGTCTGGTGAAGCATTGCAAAACATTTCAATTTTAGCAAGCCAGTTAGTTTACAACTGAGTATTGCACTCAATACAGAACCTGAGATTAGGCAACTTGTTTTGTGACGAGAATTTACTCAAAAGTTGATAGGAAAAGGCAACAAAATCACATTTGATTCAAGAAGATTTACAAGGAATAAAGTCCAATTATCACACTTTCTTCGCTACCGTGGAGGAAACATTTTCTCAGAACTATCTACAAAGAAACTTGTTACGAGACTGTGATCAGTCTCATAGGGGCGAGGGGGGGCATGATTGCGGGCCACTCTAGTTCGTTAAAAGACTTGTTTATGCAAGCTGTGAAACAAGGACAGTCACTGGGGGAGCTGACCCCAGACAGGTGAAACCAGAGTTCAGGTTGTGCACCTTTCACTCTCGACAATCCTTCATATAGCACATCTCTCTCTTGCTTTCCCACTCCATCTCTCCTCAAGCTCTCAGGAGGGATGAGCCATTGGCCCCGATCTACCTCGGCACCAAACAGTTCCTGCTTTGGCCCACTTTCCCCTGCGCTAAAATAAGAGCCAGCCGCATTCGAGCCAAAAAGAAAGATCAGAGTTGTCCTATCAAAAATGAGCATAAAGATTTCACAGGCAACGCTGGGTCAGTTATCGGACACTTCTGTGGCGAAGCAGGACTGAAGGATCGTACCAACAGGTCACTCACACACAGAGAGAGTGAAAAGTCGCCAAAGACAAAAAAAAAAAAAGTAATTATTAACAGTGGCAGTTACGTGACAAACAAAATGTCAAGGGCTTGTTGTTGCTGCCCCAGTTACAAAAGAGTGATCAGGCTTCAAACACAAGATTGTGACTTTTGTGTCAATGACACGTTGTTAAACTGGTCAAGATGACACAGCAAGGCACTAATCTCACAAGGAAACAGAGAGAGGGAAATGTCTTCATAATTTCTCAACTGTGTGGCAGACAGAGCGAGCAAACGCACAAGAAAATTGTCAAAAATTGACACAAAGCAGAGAGAAGAGGTCATTGCAGAAACAAGATGTTCTGAAGTGGAGAAATCCAGCCAGTAATCGTACAGCACTTCATAGTGCAGTTGTTTCCTTGTATGATTGGGTGGTAGTCAGAGGGTAGATTGGTCAATAAGAAACTCAGATGTAACACACATCTATCATACACATAAACAAGCTAAAAGCTCAAACTAAATCCTCATTTCTCCTCATTGGTCAAAGAGTAATCTCTCCACCGCCTGCTCACCATCTCCACTTGCCGAGGGTCCAGGTTGGTGGGGACAGAGGCCGGCACAGCAAACTGGATCTTCTTCCTCTCCTTGGGCTCCCCCTCGACCTCGGTCGACACGGAGGGCTCCATCACTCTCGATCCTGGGGGTCTGACTCCCAGTGGAGAGAAGGATCGCTGCCTGAAGATCACTATAACCTCCCTGGAGGAACCTCCCACTGCTGGGTAGTCCCACACCTTATGACTTTCCTTCTCTCTCCTGCCTCACTCCTTCACACCCTGACTCCTTCTTCCTCTCTTAGAAAAACATCAAAGAGAACAGACTCTCTCTGTTCTCATTCGACACCTTGCTAATATTCTCCTTTACCTCTCCTGCTGTCCCTCTCTCACTCTCTCCTCCCCCCCTCACAACCTGTGCGGCAGGACTTGAATGAGGCAGGTCCTTACATTTGGCTGTGAGGGAGAGAAGTGGGTGGGGAGGTGATGGAGGGGAGGGACCTACGAGCCAAAAGAAGGTGGAGATATTAGGAGAGAGGGGAGGGGCCAGAGCAAATGGGGGAGGAGAGGAAAGAGGATGTTGCAAGGGGTGGAGGAGGAGCGGCTGTGTTTTTCTGTCTAACTAAGCTGAGGTTGATTTGTAATCAGAAAAAAATAATAATCCCATCACATCAGCTGAGCCTCTTTTGGCCTCTATTTGTGAATGAGAGATTTATGCTGAAAGAGGGAGGGAGCTGGGACTGCGAGGAGGGATAAACAAGAAGAGAGATGCGTGAGGTATGTAGGGGGAATGAACATGGACATCACTAGATTTATTAGGCTCAGCGGTGTTAAACACATGATGCTATGGCCAGCGATTTTCAACGAATAGTTGCGGTGAAATGCTCAGGGGGTCCATTTTTTTCTTCCACCCTGCAGAGATTCATCAATAACAGAGACAAATCCAATTAAAATGTTCTTAACCTGCAGACAGCTTGACTAAATCTAATGAGACACTTGAGGGTAAAAAGGATGACAAAATAGCACAAAAGCTTTCAAAGGCCCTGATTTTGAGAGTGCAGGGACACCAAACACCAGACATCAAGATGTTTAAAGGAAAAATAGAGACAGAGAATGTAGGGGGGGGAGGAGAGAGGGGGCACATTGTTGATGGCGATGCAAAGGGAATACAGAGAGAAGGGCAGTTCAAGTGCTATTTCCAGGGCCTTGCTGTTATTTCACTCGCATGGCAGAGGGATTTGGACAGTGGAGAACAGTGGATTGGGCCTCAGGGCAGAGTTGAGCTTTGGCATGGGCTGGAACGAAGGAGGTGTCCGTAGTGGTGGAGGAGGAAGAAGAAGAGAATAGGATGCTGGAGGGGCTTGGTGGGCAGAAGAAAGAAGAAGGTCAAGGTGTGTGTGGCACTCTGAGACCGCGATTCCTGCCTACAGGGTCAGGAAACACATTAAGCAGTCAACTGAGTGTTTATCCCGCCAGTCAGAGCAAGCCAAACATGCCAGCATGTTTGTTAGTCACCGTTTCCATGCGAGGGTGAACAAGTGGAGTGGGGGGGGGTGATTTTTAAAGAGCTTGCCTGTGTATTTGTCTCTGCTAGAAAGCCCCGTCTGTCCAAAGCAAAGCACAACGTCCGCATGCCCGAAGGTGGCAACTCATTATTGCATCTCTTCGTGTTCTTGAAGTCTGAAAGGCTGCGGTTTAGGTTTACGACAAGCTTGACACGCTAGACAACATACAGACTAAGCAGTTGCTGAATATTTCTGAACAAAGTAAACCTTTTTTGGTCACTCGCTGCCCTTTGATTTTTCTCCAGAACGGTCTCATAACTTGAAGTGAGTTCAGCAGGAATTGTGCAATATTTCATGTGGAAAGTGTAAATAGGCTCTGTTTAAGGGGCCGGCTCACTACAAGCTGCAGAATTCCATCACTTAATGAAACCAGTGGCTGCATAATTTTTGTCAAACGCTAAGTTGATGATTAAACGGGAATTTTTTGTTTTGTTTTAAAGGCTGGCCAATCATGGAGTGAGGAGAAGCCCTTTTTATTAATCAGGGAGGCCTCATGGAGTCTGGAAGTAACTGTGTCTAAGCAGGATAATATCTGTGGTGGGAGAAGTTTTCAGATCTTTTACTTAGGTAAAAGTACCAATACAGCAGTGACAAAACACTAGTTGTAGTGCAGTGCAAGTAAAAGTCCTGCATGAAAAATCCGACTTTGCAGCAAAAATGTAGTGCAAGTATTAAAGTAAAAGTACTGGTTTGGTCCCTCTGACTGATATATTATTATATATGATATCATTAGATGTATACTGCTGAAGCATCAGTGTGTAGCAGCATGTTACCTGTTGCAGCTGCTGGAGGTGGAGCTAGTTTGAGCTACTTTATAGACAGTTCTATATACAGGTACACCAGATAAATCTGAGGGTTCAGGAAATGATTAATGGGAGAGGAAAGACTGAGAGACATTGGATCATTTGGTCATCAACTGAAATTAAACCCTGTGAGAAGTTTAGAGGGGGAAAAAAATCCCTATTAGGTGGAGCTGTTAACAACTCAAGGACATTTGAAATGTGGCCCCGACTCCAAACTGCTTTTTGTAAGATGTCAGCGGCAGAAAAGGTCGGAAACTACTGGTTTAATCTTTAACGATGTGTTGTATTTTAAAAGCTTGTTATATTATCTATTGTGTAATAGCTTCATCTTAAAAGTATTTAGTTACTTTCCAGCACCCGATATGATAAACAGAGGTGCCGCCCAATGCCTTTGTTCTCCATGTAAACAAATGAACTACAGATTCAGAACTCAACCCGATCTCTGGACAAATATGCTGAACACATGTTTTATTTGCGGGCACTCCGCACAGAGACGTGAGATCCGAACATCATAAGAGAGAGTTAGCAATTAGCTGGTGTCAGCTCAGCACTGTGCTCATTAATACCAGCAAGACAAAGGGCTGAATGTCAGTCGGAAGAGCCCCCTCCTCTATATTCTGCCTGCAGTCACTGAAAACAGGCGAGCGGAATAGTTTGAAGATTTTAAAGGTTAAGGCACTTTATTGGTCGGAAACTAAGTTTTACAGCTATGGCATAAGAAAAATTTTTAAGAACTGGAATACTAGTGGGAAATGTCTTGCCTGTTCACGTCCTGTGGTGCTAAAGCATTCCTTAAAAACAAGGGAACACTCGCAACAGTTTCAAAGAAATCCAATGTCAGTGGGCTGGGCAGAACCGCAAACAATATATCTATGAGGCTAAAACTGGCTAAAAAGGTAAAAAGCAAACCTGTTCCTCACATCCACCCGTGTGGGGGGGCACCACATATCCAGAACATCACCAAAACACTTTGACATGACTGTGCATCGTGCCGAAGGGCGATGTTTTGCCGCATCTTTCTGGTTTAAAGGCTGTTCCGCTTCTGACCGCACCACGCATCGCCTGTGGGTGTGGTCAACGGTGTCCTCGGTAGTACTTGTAGCCGTACCTAACAGTGATGTCACATTGTCCTGGAGTACACTTGTACATCACCACAGCTGCACTGTGGGAAGTTAAACATAATTTTCGGTAAGTGTTAATTTTCTCTTTAAGGAGATCTGTTGTGCCATCTGCCATTATCTTGCAGAATTTCCTTTTCCAAATATTTTTAGCTATTTTATCAGCATACGCTGACAAGTAGATAGCTTCTGTGTGCTGTCTGTTTAAATTTCTAAGTTTGGACAATAAGTTTCTTCTCTATTCTTTTCAACTTTGTTTGTATAACTAAATCAAAAGAGCTTGGTCCGCTACCCCAATGAACAAACCTGGGAGGACAAGCCAAGATAAAACTGGAAAGGACATGAAAACAGTCAAACACAAGCTGAACAAGCAAGTGCAAGTCTGGCACAGTAAACATAAACAGGATGATCAGCTGTGATCTCAGAAGCCAACGTAAAAAGAAGCATTTAATCTCCAAAAATAATTTTTCTCTGGCAAAATAAAATGTGTCTTTCTGGCTTGGTTTATAGATTTACTAAGCAAAATAACTGCATAAAAGTATAAAGATAAATGAATATAAAGAAAATATAAAATCAGTGACGTAATCCCATTTGTTCATGAAAGGTGCGTAGAGGTTGCTGGAACATAAACATCGGAGACAAAGTTAACCTGTAGGCTATGTGCTGCACAAGTTTGCTGCATGTGAACTAATTTTTAGTAAAAGATTTTAGCATGTTTAACACTAAAATAGTGAGTGACTTTAACCAGCCATTGTACTTTACTAAAAGCTGCCGGAGAACAGAAAAATCATTATGCTGCGTGATACACACTGGCTGGATTAGAGCACCAGAAAATCAGATTTAAGGCACCAGTAAATCAGACTATTTAAAATTCAGACGACACATTCTGTCCTTTTGGAAAATCCAACAATATTTACTACCGGGGTTGCTCTGCCCCGACAGCCCGTCTTCAGAGCAATACGCAATGAAAATGTATAACCGCAAAATTGTCAGGTAAGCTTTAAAAATCTACAAACACAGGGCAGCCCGTCATATTAACAGGATTACACCACATTTCTGACACACTAACAAATACAACACATTGCTCTAACTGGAAACCAAATGGATAGTCTTCAGTAAGTGAACTCATTTGCGCATAAATGGATTAGCAAAGAAAATCACTTTGTAGAAAAACTCCATTCTCTGAATTTTTTATGCTCTGTGTGAGCGTCAGCGTGATGTGACCTGATGCTGTGCCACTTCAATTCACTGGTTAATATTTGATCTGTTATTTGTACACTGTTATGTAACAGCCTCCCTACAATGTGTTTGTGGGTTTTAATACCCCTGGGGTGTCTGTGTTTGTTTGTACCACTAATTAAGCCTGATATGTTACTTGCCCTACTCGTGATGCTGCTACGCGTATTTACAGATATTGGTAAAACTCATCTTTATGTAGGCCCACGTGGGGCCTGCCTCTACTTTGCATTAGGCTTCGCTGTGTTTATACATTTTGTCTCAAGCATGTCATTAAATCACTGCGCCGGCAGAACCAGAGGAAGGACTTCCTGCGGACAGATTACACTTGCAGCCTGAGAACACCAAGCTTGATGATAACTCCAGCAGCAGCAAGTGGGGACATGCTGTACGAAAATGTGTGACATGTGCACTATACAGCACGCACACACACACACACACACACACACATGCACGCACGCACACTGGAGACACTCCAAATCCACCCCGAAGACAGATTGGGAAAAAGTCTGTAATTGTATCTCCTCCAAAACGGGGCATCTTGTACCATGTCACAGTGTAGCAAGAGCCGACAAAAGCCTCCCTGTCATGACAGGCCCCCCACACCCCCTTACAGACGATACCCGATTTACCATAAAGACCAAATGCATTCTTCTGAGTATGTATTCTGAATAAAGGATGGCTAAAAACCAAAAAGAACAAGCAGTGATACTGGGAGGAAACTAGAGTCCACTCCCAACCCCTTCTCTTTCCCCCTGCCTAATTCTCTCCACCTACCAGGCACTCTGGCAGTAATAAGCCGATACCTTCACAAGGGGGGTTTCAGGGACAATCATCACTGTAAAAGGTGAAATATTCCATTAATCGGGATCACAGAGAGGCTTTGTGCCGTCATGGCAGGTGTCCTTGTAATTCTGTCGAGGGGCACAAAGAGGCAGGGCCTGCCAGTCAACACCTCACTTGACTCCTCGCTCATCCCCCTCCATTCGCTTACATAACATTACATCACACAATGAGTGGGTGCCGCTCGCATGACCGTCCACAGACGCACCTGGGAGCCCTGCCCGGCCCGGCCCGTTCTGGGTCATCCCGAGCTCCTGTATGTTGCATTGTGCGGGTGATGAAGGATGTGAATGCACCATCTGCTGTCCCGTTGGTGTGATTACAATTTAAGATCGGCCGGCATGTAAAGCGTCGTGACGTTTCAGTGGTTTGTCTGCTCTCTTCACCTCCAAGCAGAGGTCAGACACAGCTCCAGAAATTTTGTGAGTCCTTCGAGGCTATTACATTTTTTTTTTCTCTAAGGCATTTTATTGATGCTTAGCATTTTTATTTAACATTTGTCATTTATGTACCTAAACAACTTTTCTGCACGTGCTTTTATTAATTAGCCTAATTTGGAATTGTGAAGAACTTTGCAAACCAGGGTTATTCCGCTGCCGCTCAGCGTTTCAGACAACATGGGTCTGTGACTCAAACCCATGTTGTCTGATTGAAGGAGGGTTTTCTTCATCAAGCCGGTGGCCTCTCTAAGTGTGGTTCCAAAGCTGGGGTCTAAAAATGAATGCTTTACTTTTCAACAATACATTTACGTGGTATAATTTCACTCTTTTAATTTTCATTTTGCTCAGTTTCAGAGAGCGTTGTCAGAGAGCCTTTCCGTAAACTCAAAGAAGACGTATTTTCGATAAAGCATAACTACAGACACCCATTAAAACCGGATGGGTGGTGTAAGAAAGTGATATGCATGACAGTTCTGCAGAAATTCCAGTAGATGGCAGCCTTTTGTTACATTTGGCTCTTAAAAAAGGCTCATCCCATGTTGACTGGTGAGAGCTCCCTCAACTGAGGGACATTGAATAGATGGATAAATCAACCTTAACAGGATGTGACGACAGGCAAACTGAGATACTTAGCAGGCAGAGAGGAAAAACCTTGTGATACATGACTAAGACTCATGACTGAGACTCCTGAAAAGGTAAGGGAGTGGAAGATATTCTTAAACTTATATTTAGTGAGGTAGGACGGGGGGGGGGGGGTTGGATAAACGAGCAGACAGAAAAACAAAGATACTGTGAAAAATGACAACAGGGGGGTGAGTGTTTGTTTGACTGACTATATATATATATGTGTGTGTGTGTGTGTGGTTGTCTGTGTGTGTGTGTGTGTATATATGCAAGGGCGGGTGGGGTGTGAGGAGTAAAGTAGGGTGTGGTGTTGGAGATGTAGCAGGTGGAAGACATGGTGGAGGCAGAGACAGAGGAGGACATGGCAGTGGGGCAGTGATTTAATTAGCACCCTCTACCCCCTCCAGCCCTTCACTCATAGCATCAATAATGCATGGCCCCTTGTTTCCACTGCCATAATTAATCCTCTCTTACTATAATTAAAAGCCAAAAATCCCACAAGATGGTTCAGCTTGGCCAGGCACGGGTTGGGGTTGGCACGGGAACTGATGAAAAACTCCAGAGCCCCACACACACCCTGTGGACTGACAGATCGACAGACAGACAGACAGAAAGACAGACAGGCAGACAGACATGTTGACAGAGAGATCAATAGTCGACCAAAGTCCAACACAGCGGAGTGAAGGAGTCATGAAGGCAAGCTATAAAACATGGAGAATGTGACATGCAGGCAAATTCAATGAATGAATTTGACAGACCAATGACAAGAACCACTCCTTGAAAATGCGCTTCCGTGTGCCGTGTTTGTGAATGAGCGAGAAAGCCAAGCACAAATCCACCAACCCCAGAAACGAGGACGGATGCACAAGTGCACACACACACACACACACGCACACACACTCACCCACACACACATATACTTACACAGGCATCCTGCTCCCAGATGAGGTTTGTCTCTGCTGCAGCCAAGCCAGACGTGATGGAGAGGTGGAGCTTTCTGATGCTGCAATTAGGACCACACTGTCTGGGCGAGCAAACGAGAATGAATATTTCAGTCCGGAGATCTCCATGGGTACCTATGGTGGGGGCCTGGCACACCTACAGAAACCCGCGCACGCATAGACAGACACACAGCTTACCGCGACTGCCAGAATTATTCACCTCCCAATCACAGATGCCACAATTATCACATCAGTATCACTGCGTAAACGATGCCAACTGTTATGCTCATTGAACTATTGCGCAAAAGTTTACAATATCGGTATAAATATGCAGCAGCAGGAGCATTCATAGCATGTAGTTGATGGTTTCTCTCTCTGTGAAAGTAGGTGCAACGAGAAACCCAGGTTTGGCCACATGCCAGGAAACAAGACAATTGGTAGAGCAGAGGTCATATTTCAAATGCAACCTCATTTTTTTCCCTCCTCTCTCTCTCTCTCTCTCTACTTTTCTCGACTCCCTTTTACCAGACAGAACGTACTCACCTCGCTCAGTCGCCTCCCCGGGACCCCTTCAGAAATTCTAAACGGGGCTTCACTTCAGAGGCGCCAGTGTGCACGTCCTCTTCCCAGCACACCCCCAGTCGCACGCAGGACTCGTGCAGTAGGAGCACTCCCTCTGGTGTGGGTTCATTGTCGATGCTCCGCGCAGCCCTCCTCCTGCCCCGCCGTCCGCGGCCCCATCTCCACTTGATTTATTGCTCTAAAATACCACTGCACTAATTAGTCAAGTAATTAATTAATAGGCATTTGCATTTGTGCATATGCAATTAGGGGGCTGGAGAGAGGAGAGTGCAGATGGGGTCCGGGAGTCTTGTGGGGGTGGGGGTGTGTGTGCGTGTGTGTGTGCGTGCGTGCGTGCGCGTGCGTGTGTGCGTGTGTTTGTGGGTGTTCTGTATTTCATATTTGTGCCAGCGGAAGTTTGCACTTCTTCCAGAAAGACGAGTGGAGTTCAGGTCATCAACTCACGCGTCTGACAGTGAGAAAAGGGAGGCAGGGAGGGGGAGGATGACAAAGGTACGGAGGTGGGGCTTGATGACTTTGAAAGGCTATTGGGTGTCATTTGACCATAGAGGAAAAAGAGTGATGGAGATTTTGATATCTTAAAGGGGAAGGGCTTCAATTTTCCATTTTGACCACATGCATTTAGCCTAGGAAAAAGCACAGCAGGTGGCCCGTACTCAAGACTAATCCACATACAAACAGGATGCAAAGTCATTCCACAATATCGTAATTCCAAACAAGCTCTCTCTCAGCGTGTCAATATCAGATCAAAGCCTCCCTGACTGGTGTTGCCTTGAGCCCACTGCTGGCTAAAGCCACACTGTTGACATTTAGCATTTATTTTGGCAAGGTGACCTGAAGGTTGCTTGGGACTTGTTGAGAAGCATCAACCCCCCCCCACGGCCGAAGCCCTCGCATCTCTCCCTGTTTCCGACGCAGCCGAAAGGAGGCCAGGGCAATGACTTGGCTGGCAGTGAAGCTCGATGCCCCTTTGCTGTCCCTCCACACGCACACAAAACCCACACTGACACGATCACCCCGCCATGGTTTTGGGGTAGTGCCAGGCTACCATCCCCTCATCCCATAAGGGATCCCACGAGGGATGAGACACATTAGTGAACTTGCAGCCTCACGGCTCCCTAGCCACAGCTGCCACACTACTTGTGACCCCAGGGATGACCCCGCAACTCCCCAAACGCTCGCCTCAGTCGTGGCTGCGGAGAGGACGTAGGGGTGATCCAGGCCCAAGGACGCGGTGAGTTTATTCCAGCTATTTCTCAGCCTCCAGGTCCCCGTTCCCTCAGCCCGTCGGGTGTCTTTCTGCCAAGTTGGACTTGGTGGTCATCAAGCTCATTTCTCCCGCATTAACTCCACTAATGTCTGCTAATAGAGAGATCTCTGAGCGGGGATGGACACAATGCAGCGAGGCAGGCAAGATGGGCGCACGAGGACACTGGTGGCAGGGAATTCTCGCGTCTACGCCGCTGATGTGCCAGCGTGCCCCCCTCTTAACCCTGGGCCCCTCTGCCAGCTTCCCTGTCATCTACAGCTACACCCCCCTTCCTCCTAAATTTTCATACATCCCTAGTGGGCTTGCACACCTGGGTCAAACTTGCTTCTCTCTCTCCCTCTCTCACCCTTCTTCTCAGCGTGCCCCTATGTCTCTTTCCCCTCTCTTTCCGACGCTCGCCCCCGCAGGCGCCCTTCGCTCAGCATTGCATGCTGGAAAACACCGGCAGCGGCTCTGGCAGATCTCACACATTCAGACCCAGCTACCAGTAAACATTTGATCTCCACACTTAACCACATGAGCACAAGTCCACACACACACACACACACACACACACACACACACACACACACACACACACACACACACACACACACACACACACACCATGCATGCAGTAGAAGCCCATGTAATAGTATATCTTTTTAATCTGACTCATTTGTGGATTTGGCAAGGGGGGGGGGTCATCTGCGCTCGGTGTTGTGCCCGCAAGAGTCTGAACAGATCACAATTGGTTTTGGTTGTTGTTCCTCTGAATACATCGAAGCATAATTTGATTGAATTAGGTAAATAAATAAACAATATGCCTTCTGTTCCACGGTCTTAATGCACTTATAATGCATCCCCATCCCCCCACCCCCACGCTGCTTCTGAACCGGAGATGTGGTGGAGGGTAAACCTTGCAACTAAACCCGGTTTACACACCTTTCAAATGCCAAAGAGTTAATTGATGTAATTTTAAAATAGGTTTTATTCAGTATTATTATAGTATCCTATTATTATTATCATCCTTACACCTAGATCTTGTATATTTGACAATAGATAATTGATTGGATGCTTGCTTGAGATGTTTTTTTTTTACAATAGCACTTGTTTGGCTGGAGGTCGTAGTTTATCTACTTTATTGTCCCCTAATGCAGATAAAACTACAGTATTTCATCGCTCAGACACCCCGTGCCTGACCCTGAGGTGCAATCACTCCTATCTGGAGTCAGAAGGACTGAGACATGCATTGACCTTATTATACCTAATTGTACATGTGCCTTTCATTATATCACTGTAATCATCCTCATGGTGACTGCCGGAGTGTCTGTGCGGCTCCCCTCTAAATTGCATTAAACACCGACCGGTGAGTTTGGCAGGTGAAAGAGAAAATTCACAGGTTTGACTGAGAAAAAAAAAAAAATTCCTACATCCCTTGAAGCAGCGGCACAGGTCAACAATGATGAGTTTTGTTGTTCCACCATTTTATTTTCTCCCTCTCTCTTCTGTTTTTTCCTCCTTTTTTTTTTTTCTGGCTGTGTGAGCGCTAGCGCGGTGACAGATGGCGGAGCCCTCCTCCTCCTCCTCCTCCTCCTCCTCCTCCACCACCACCTCCTCCTCTACCTCCTCCTTTCTCTCTCTCTCTCTCTCTCTCTCTCTCTCTCTCTCCCTCCCTGCGTCTCTCTTCCCCCGGGAGGGCAAATCTCTCCGAATGCGGGCGCATGTCAATCACCGGGCTCTCATGTGATGGCTCTTGCCGGTGACGTGCCAGCCATATGGGCGCTGGCATCACAGCCTTAGCTGGTATGTAACCCCGTCCCCGGTCGCTCACTGTTGCCACACGCGCTCTCTCTCTCTCTCTCTCTCTCTCACACACACACACACACACACACACACGCACGCACGCACACACTAACGGATACGCAAACGTGCACACGTGCTCGCCTTGCTCACTCACACGTATACACACGCGGAGACGCCGGGACGTACGTTCGTTCGTTCACAAGCTCCGGCTATTCGAGTGCGCGCGCTGGGAGAGAAGCACCGCTGAACAACTCACCGGCGCCAGTGGAGAAGAGAGCCGCGCGCCGCCCGCACCCATACGCTGACAGGGAGCGCTGCTTCGCTCGCTCGTGCGGTCCCTCAAGATGGTCTGAAACTCGAGCGCGTGGGGTTTTTTTTTTTTTCTCCCTCCCATCCCCTGCGAAGAGCTCGACCCGAGGTAAGTTTGAACATCAACAACGACACTAGGTTAAAAAAAAAAAAGAAAAGAAAAAGAAGAAGAAGAAAAAAAAAAGAAACAAAAAAAAAAAAATCTGGATGCCGAAGTGCCGTCCAAAATGGAGGAGAAAATTCATCTAATAAATGACAGACGAACAGATGTCTATTAATGCAAGGTGTTCATTTGCGTTTTCAGGTCATTCTAATATACTTTTAATAGCGTGTTGTGGCGGATTAAAGCACCTTTATCGATCATCATTTGCAAGGCAGCTGGCTGATCCATTGGCACGAGTCCACATGGATATCGAACGTGCAGCCGGCTCAAGTCGGCGACTTTGCTCCGGTGTGCTCGTATCGATCCTCCAAAAAAAAAAAAAAAAACGGCGTCTGTTCCGGTGGCGGCACGTTTTGAAGCCCGCTCTGACCAAAAATGTCCCAAATGGATGTAAGCTACACGGCATCTCCATGTTGGTCAGTTTATTGGATTTCCGTATGGGCGCGCTTGCACAAATAGCTCCTCGCGCTCTCTCTCCCTCTCTCTCTCTCTCTCTCTCTCTCTCTCTCTTCCTGCCCTTCAACTTTTGACATCCAAATCTACCTGGATTATAAAAGCTAAGACCGAACACCGCGGTCGAGTCCAAAGGCGGGCGGCTCCCGGGCCCCGGTTTCAGTCCTCCGGGACTCACTTAGGCTACGGGGAGCAGTCCCGAAGACCGGAGTGGCCCCGCGCAGCAGCGCGCGGGCTGTAAATAGATCATAACGGACACTAATTTGATTTAGAGATCCCCGTTGTCTGGGGCCTTGAGTCAGAGAAACAAAAGACAGCGCACGGGCGAGACTTTCCGTGGGAGATTTTTTTTTTTTTATGTCAGCTCCGCTGCCCCGAGGAAGGACGTCCGCGGCCTTGATGGGATATTTATTGGTGATTTTCGTCGTTGATCTGCGCGCTCAATCTCGGAGCGAGCGAAAGGGTGGGACGACGCCGCCGGCCGTGACGGGGCAGTGCGCGGCCCTGATTTATCTCCGTTCGCCCAGCTCTATCTCCGACCATCTATCTCGACGTAGCACCGCTTGAGAGCACGGCCGCTGCTGTCGCGGTGGGGAGGGGGGGGGGGGGGGGTATTTGCGAGATTGGACGTGTGTGTGTGTGTGTGTTTTCCGCGAGTTGTGTTTTCATATTTAACGAGGGCTAAAGGGGTTACAAGCGATTTCCATCTGTAAAGGGGTTACCGCCGAGGAAAAAAAAAAAAAAAAAGTGCCTTGAAATCATGCACTCGCGCATACCGAATTATGTGTGAAATCTATTTCGTGTAAGCTGCGTGGCCTGTTAATTAAACGTTGTGGGGTTGTTTTTTTCTTTTTTTTTTTTTTTCTTCTAATTGAGCAAACCTCCTGAGCCTGAGATTTAAAAACTAGATTTTGCCCCTGGCACACCCCCCGAGATAATTAACCAACCATCACAGCCTACCTTACCGTGGGCTGCAAGTCTATCTGCTGCCGCACTATAATAACGGATGGGAAGTGAAACATGTTTATGGGGGGGGGGGGGAGCCAATGGAGGCTTATTGATGCTGTCGGAGATCACCTCGTCTCTCTGTAGCCGTTTTTTTTTTTTCCCTGGGATGCGTCGCATTTACTAATCAAGTGGTAGGCGGATCAATTTATTTTCTTTTTGTGTCGGATGTATTAATACGCGTGTTTGTGTTTCTGGTTAACT